>NC_087214.1:39904191-39919559 GCF_015104395.2 Macrobrachium nipponense | reverse complement strand
TTGTTAAGAATGGAGATTGTTTACTACAGTAATTGACTGAGGTGTTTGTAGAATGGCAGGAATTCTGATGTAACAGATTACCACATCTATGTAATATACTGGTGTTCATGCATCCATCTTACGGAAACTTAAGTATTGTCACTGTGGTGGGGGTGGTAGTAGGTAGTGCTGTCAGTGCACCTCAAATGATGCACTGTAGGCATTACTTAACAAGGTTCTTTGCTGCATTCCTTCGGCCCCTAGTTACACCCTCTTTCATTCCATTTACACTACCTCCGTTCTTATTCCCTCTCTTCCATCTTACTTTCTATCCTCTCCTAAAAAGTGCAACTGCAAAATGTTTCCCTCCTGTTGTTATTACATACACCTTTCATACCTTCTACTCTCAATTTCCCTTTCAGTGCTGAGTGACCTCATAGGTCCCAGTGTTTGCCCTCTGGCCTAAATTCTGTATTCTATTCTATCTTAGTTTAGGATGGTATGTTAAAGCGGGAGTTTAGTGGAAAGAATGAGAGAGAGGCCATGTTCCAGCTAAACCTGAAATCCTTGAACGCTTTAAACAAATACCAAATAATCTGTACTTGGTGAGGTTCTCAATATCAATTCCAAATGCTAAACATTTTGGCATCAGAAAGAAAAAACATTTGATTCTTTGTAGTTTTGCTGCCGTGTCAAAGTAACAAAATTCTTGTGCCTCAGATTTATCTCAGCCATGCCAAAAGCTTCATTATCTAACCAGTGTCTTCGTGTAGCCTAGTTTAAGCAGAATTGAGGGTAGGCCTACTGGACACAAACATGAAAGGGTTAATTGTTCGTAATGTCTGTAAGGTGGAACCTTAAAAGTATTTTGACCTTTTAGGGGGAATGCTGTTTAGTAAATTGTATACAGTACCCCTGGTGTGAGAAAGCACTGTCAAATATGTCAACTAGGGATGTTGGTCCGTTGAGCAGACCATATTAAGCAAGTTGAAGCCATTTGCTTAGATACGTAAAGTTGAATGACGTTTGTGGAGAGACATCTACTTATGCATGTCTAACACACACACACACATTTTAAAGCAGACTGACCTCGTATACTTCCAGCTCTCTCTCCCCACATAGACATCCGAAGAGCAGCAACTCAGGAGGCGTCGTAATGAACCCCACCTGTTGAGTCGCAGGCTCCTTCCCCATTCTGGCCAGAAAAGGAAAGTCTACAATATCAAAATCATTAATATTTCAGTAGGACCTGTATTGAAGGTATTCTTTCCCACAATCAATTCCTGAACGAAGATTTATTTTATGCTAAAATTCTGGCTTTATTAGGGGCTTCAAATCCAAGTTGTATCATTATCTCGAGTCATGGAGCCTTTCATCAGGACACTTCCTCTTTCCCTTCTCTTGTGAGGTAACTGCTTGTGATTGTTTGTGACCTTCTCACTCTCTCTCCCGTTTTCTGTCTCCATTTTGGCGCCAAGTGACACCAGACCCTTTGCTCCCCTTTCTCTCAAGAGTTGACATCGACTTTGTTTATGTTGATCTCTTGATAAGAGCAGAACTTTTTCCAACATCTAGGACATATCTTATCTGTAAAGGGGCCTTTAGCTTTCAATGTTTGTCGTCTTGATAAGGTGTGTGAGCCTTCGACTTTGAATGTTTTGGTTTTTACTATTTTTAATTAGGCCTGGTCTCATTGTAACCCATGAACCCATTGCTTCCGATTTACAAGGTCCTTTGCCTGTTCCTCTTTCTTTGTGTTTGGGATGAGGTTGAATGAGTGTGTGGAATTCTATTTACGCTGAATTAGTGAGAGCACTCTCTCTCTCTCTCTCTCTCTCTCTCTCTCTCTCTCTCAGGTAATAGCAAGGGAGTAGCAGGTATTCGAAAATATCCTCTTGCGTTGAATCTTAAACTTGAAGCAAACTCAACTAATGTCTTGTTCTCTTTGTAGTCCTAAATCTGCAGGTACTAATTTTCAGATATCAGGAACTTATAATTAGCAAAAAAATATTCTTCTTGATATTTTCTCTTTTGTGTATTTAAATCCATTCCACGTTTTTGCATATAATATATCGTGGGATTTGTGGCTTTTTATTTCTGTTTTACAAATTTCTAGTAGGTAGAAAACAGGAAAAAGAACATCACCACAAATTAAATATTACGTTGTGCAGACTCATAAATGCATGAAAGTCTTAAGCACAAAAGGCAGGAAGAGCAAATTGAAATCTGTAATTAAAACTGACCGACCGATCAAGACGTTTACCTCCACTGATTATGGAAATAAGAGTAAGTTTTCAGTCCAATACCTGGGTTGAACTGTCATGACAAATCCTTTAACAGAGAGAGAGAGAGAGAGAGAGACTTTGTTGTCATGGGGCGTTTGTTTCGTCACGTGTCGCACGTAACCAAACATAACACGATTAAGGTGTGCGATGAAACGCAATCTTTGTTCGATGATATGAAATTGAAAATAGAGATCAGAACTGCGAATGAAACAACAACAACAACAATAGTTCCGAAATAAAATTTTGGGCACAATGTGTTGGTTCCCCAAACACTTGGTGCAAAGCTGAAACCCTTTTCAGAATAAAAGGAAATAGAAATGGAACGAAATTCGGGGAGTCATTCTTGTCCGACATGAAAGGGTCAGGTGCCAAGTCCGGGGCAAATGAATTTACAGTGTTGCCAACCCCCTCCCCCCAGAATCATGATGACAAAGGGTTTTGACGTTCCAGGAACATACTTCCAGACACTTTGTTACTTGTCAGATATTAATAATGGGATCGGTTTCTTTTTCTCAAATAGGTCCTGTTTCCTCTTTATGAGGGATTTTTTTCGGGGGCGGGCGGTGGGGGGACGAAGGCCTTTGGACCAATCTCCTTTTCGATATTTCGGTTTTTGGTTAATTTTTACCTTGTTCTCTCTTTATTCCTTATTATCTTTTAATTTGTCTAATTTCGTATGTTGACTCTTCCATAATATTAAATAATTTTAACATGCTTTTATTTGTCAGAGTTTTTGGAAGAAGAATTAATACATTTCTATTGAAAACTCAAGATCTCTTCTGAAAAATATCCCCACATGCTAAATAATGGTTTTCAGCTGAACTAAAAAGAAAATGGGTCTGGCCTGTTTTTGGATGGGTTATCAACCATGAACACCTGGCACAAGCTCCTATGAGTGTGTGAGGGCGAGAGACTAGCAACCTCATCCTCCAGGTTTTGGAGTTAGTTTTTCCGTTTATTATATTCTTACGTTTTGTGCTTTATTCAGGAGAGAGAGAGAGAGAAACTTTGATAAAGTCCCAGCCATAACCTCTTCCTATTAAGAAGATAAAAATAAGAAAGAGATAAGTTTGCGTAACCCGAAGCAACAGACCAATGTAGATATAGTTTTGTCACCTGATTATTCTCTTGATAAATCACATATATCATTTTTCTTAATAAGAAGTTTGTTTATTCCAAGGCAAACGAACCCTCCTTTCCCACCAACAGTCTGTTCCCCATTGGATCACCTGCAATCAGGCCCTGTATGATGTCCTCCAGTCATGAGCCAACTTCAAAACACAAGACTCAGACCTCTGTCAGTGTTATTGACCCAGAGAGAGAGAGAGAGAGAGAGCTTTCCGATTGCCTATCTGGTTAATGTCGCCCTAGTGGAAGGTGAGGGACCCTCCCTTATTCCTTGACTGTTGACTGTTCCCTGCTGTTTCTGTTCTCGTTCATTCGGTTCTAAGATCGGGACGTCCTTGAGTTCATTGCAAGTGGTCATTAAAGCCATGAAAATGTTGGTGGGATGCTGCCAAGTGTTGGCGACATGTTTGTGTCGCATACATGTTGACAAGTGTTGCATACATATTGGTAAGTGTTGCAGACACGTTGGAAAGAGAATCTGACATGTGGAAATGTTGCAGACATGGTTAAAATGTTGCAGATATGATGACATGTGTTTCTGACATGCTTTCAGGTGTTGTTGACATGTTGACTTGTCACATCTGTAACTACTTGGTGAAGTTGGGTTTCAGGAATCTCCCGATGGTTTCAAAGTTAGTCTACTCATTGTTTATTTTGTCTGTATCAGTGCCTGGAGTCTGAGGTTGGTTAGGCCAGGTAAAACATGAAATATATATCACAGTTTTAGGTTTTCTTATTATTTACTCTATTATCTAGCTTCATAATTGTAGTCTCTCTCTCTCTCTCTCTCAAGTAAAATATTTATCCTTTCACAAAAATGTAGAATATCGCATGAAATGAAAATTAACCTTTGTTTAGATTAGATTATTGAAATGAATCTCTTCTCTTATTGTGTAATGGTCCTCTGCGATAAAATTAAGTGTGCAAGTGACAATATTTTCCTGGAAAGACGACAGAGAGGCCAACGGGAAGGAACGCTCGGTTTGTCTTCTTATAAGTTTTTGTAACGAGGTTGGTTTCCCATTAAGATTGGCCTAATGCAGTTACATCACTGGCGCCATTTATTTAATCCTTGATTTCTGCCTGCCTCCAGACAAGGAGTCTTCTTCGTACAAAACCAGTAAAAGGAAATAATAAATCAAAATGGTCATTATTAATTCTCTCTTCACTTGAATCCCATTTTCTATCAACGTCGAACTGAAAATGTTTCCATTTCTATTGTCTATTTAACTTTTTTCGCTCTCAAGTGTCACTTTACTGTCTTATTGCATATGTGCCTGGACTAAATTACTGCTTGATAGAGAGAGAGAGAGAGAGAGTTTCATTTGAAACGCTTTGAATTGTACCTGGCTTTGAGACGCTTCGATAGGAATCGATTGTTTTTTTTCCTTTCCCCTTTTAAATGTTTACGAAGACGACTTTGGATGAATGTCGCAGTTACAGAAAGTAAGGTTTCTTTTGGAAAATGAAGTATTACCCATTTTGTAGAGGTTCGTTGAATCCATAGAGGGTATATACCTGGAGGTGTGATCTCTAAACCAATACTACTTAGTTCGGTGGTCTTCCACCAGGGCGGCGTTACAAAGCCTTGCAGCCATTTTTAAAGGTCCGCCAACCCAAAATTGAACAGGGATTAGCACGGTTGTGAATGGTTTTTTTATTGTTAATGTTTAATGAGTAAGTGTTTACACATTTTTATGGTTTAGTGAGTAAGTGTTCATTGAATGTGTATGAGTAAATGTTTAGTATAGGGTTTAGTGAATGTTTAATGAATGTTTAGTATTTTGTGATTGTTATTGAATCTTTATTATGCAAGTATTCAGTGAATGTTTAGATATTCTTTAGGGTTTTAATGGATGTTTTGTGAATGTTTAATGTGTACGTAATCAATGAATGTTTAGTGAGTGTTTTGTGAATGTTAGTGTTCAAATTTTTTTTAATGCATAAGCATTCAGTGAATGTTTAGCAAATGTTTATAGAGTTTAGTGAATGTTTAGTGTGCTAAGTGTTTAGTGATTGTTTAGGGTTTAGTGAAGGTTTAGTGCATGTTAGTGTTTAGTGAATGAATGTTTAGTGTGTTTGTTTAGTTAGTGTTTGAGTTTAGTGAAAATGTTTTGTGAATGTTAGTGTTCAACGAATGTTTAGTGCGTAAGTGTTCAGCGAGTGCTTAGAGTTTAGTGAATGTTTTGTGTTTAGTGAATGCTTAGTAAGTATTCAGTGAATGTTAGTGAGTGTTTAGTAAATGTCTTATGATTGTTAGTGTTTAGTGAATGTTTAGTGTGTGTTTATTTTGTTTAGTGAGTGATGAGCGGATGTTCATTCACTGTTTAAAGAGTGTTTAGTGGTTTAGTGAACATTTAGCGTTTAGTGAGTATTTACTGTTTAGTGAGTGTTTAGGGTTTAGTGTTTAGTGAATGCTTTGTGATTAGTGGATGTTTAGTGTATAGTCAGTGCTTAGTGAATGCTTAGTGATTACGTTTAGTGTTTAATGAATGTTTAGGATTAAGTGAGTGTTTAGTGAATGTTTACTAGTGTTTGAGGTATAGTGAGTGCTTAGTGTTTTATTGGTGTTTACTGAGCGTTTAGTGTATTGTGAGTGCTTAGTGATTGTTGTCTATCCAGTGAGTGTTTAGTGGTATTGAGTGTGAGTGTATGTCAAGTGTAAGTGTTTAGTGAGTGTGAGTGTATAGTAACTGTGAGTGTTTAGTGAGTGAAAGTGTATTGTGAATGTTAATGTTTAGTGATTGTACATTACTGTTTAGTTAGTGCTTAGTGACTGTTTGCTAAGAAAGTACTGTAATTTACAGGAACCATTTATGCTAGACACTGCTTAGATCCAACAGTAGATGCTTAGGCCTTGACCACAATGGTTGGAGTGCTTAAGCCAACCTGTTGTTGTAAGGTAACTTTTCTCTTTGAAATTGGGTTTAATAATAATAATAATAATAATAAATAATAATAATAATAATACCAGCAACAATAATATACTGATATACCAGTAGTAAAATTATTAATATTATTAATAATAATAGGATGATAATAATAATAATAAACATATAAAATAAAAGTAGTAATAAGTTAATAAAAATAATAAAGTATAGTACCATGAGTTGCACCGAGACCTTTCAATATGGCCGCTCGAGGTCACACGATAGGCTGGGAGATCGCCACTCCAGTGATAGACGCTCTATGCAATAAACTCCGCCTGTCTGACTGCGGTTGCGTTCATTCGACTACAATAGATCCGGAACTCTTTTCAGTTTCCTCGCGTTCTGTTGTTGAGTCTTGACGTTTTTAAGACCGTTTTTTACCCCACAAGAGGCGGGTTGTTCGTGTTTGCTGACGCTTGTTGTGACAAAGGAGACGCTTGTAACTTTGGAGCCGAACTTTTCCCATTAAGAAAACAAAAGGCAATCGCTGTGTAAGGAACATATTGCATCAGGTGAGATTATCCTTTAAACAAATTGCATTTTTGTACCAGTCTTTATGAGTCGTAGGCCTAATGAAAATTCATATAATGAACACTTTGGGAATTAGGATGCTTTTGAACAGGAATCTTCGTTGAGTGTGCAGCGCATAAACTAGGTTTATGCAAATCATTGTTTTTTGTACAATTCGTAGACCTATTCCTTGTAAACTTCACTGAGCGTGCAACACCTAAACTATGCCTATCCAAATAAGATTGTCCCTTAACTAAACGCATTTTTGTAGGCCCAATGATTGTAAGATTCGTATAATGAACTGTTTTAGAATAATGGTGTTTCTGGACGGGAATCTTCGTTTATGGACTTTGTAATAAAGTCATACATAAGAAAGGACCCTCAAATTGTATAAGAACAGTTTCTACCAGTACCAGAATGACTTGCACTTAATATGTATCTTTATTTACATTAGTCCAATGGTTAATAAGTTAACGACTATTTCGGGGAAGTAGAATGATTATTTAGTGCCAGTTTGAGGAAGGATAGTGGATGAAGGGGAGGGGTGGACCATTGCCCTGAAAATCAACCCCCTTCTCCCCGCCCCACCAGAGCTAGGCCTTAATATTCTATTCACAAGATCGTCTCACTTAAAATTTTAAAAACTTGGAACCTTGCGCAGTTGAAAAGGCTGATTCGCTAATTATAATATTTTAATTAAACGAATTACATTTTGATAATCTGGACCTTTCAGGCAGAGCAGACGAAGTGACTGATGTTTAACTGACAAGTCAGAACAAAGAGAGAAATATGACTAGGCCTAAATAAGGAAAAATGACCAAATCGCGAATTATGTTGTTAATATTTTAATTAGACTATCACTCAGACCACTTAAAGTTATTCCTGCTTAACTGACAAGGCAGAACAAGAGAGAATATGAGGAGATGAGGAAAAGTGGCAGAGTTGCAGAAAAAAAAAAAAGTTTCAAAAGTTCAGCCTGACTGAATTCACTTTTAGCTGGTTCCTTTTAACGTCGTCGTTTTCGGACGAAGCAACGATGCTCTTTTGAGGAGGTCCTTGTAACGGTTATTTTTCTTTTATTTATTAGTTATATTTTTAATTTCATGCAGCTTATCTCGAGTGACCCTGACGATTGTAACGCCATTCTGTTCACATTCATATTCAGTTGCTGATCGATCAGATTGTCTTCTGTGGCTCTAGACCAGTGGTTCCCAAACTCTTTTCTGTCATTTCCCCCTGCACCCAGTTCCACCATCCAGATTTCCCCCTTCATGTGTATGAGGGAAAGAGTAGTTAAAACACACTGTGACTATTTACTATTTTATTGTTCAAATGTACAAATATACTGATAAACATATAGTTACAGAGTAAAGTGCATAGAGAGCGGTTAGTAGCAACTAACCGCATAGCCATAGAGAGCGGTTAGTAACAAATAAAAGGGCATGACAAAATCCATCTGAGATTTTTGGAGTTAGTAGGTAGTGTGATTAATTCCCCGCTGGTAGCTTCAAATTTCCCCCAGTTTGGAAACCACTGCTCTAGACAATAACAATTGGCTCTTTATTAAATATCGTTACATTTGCGAAGCTGTTACCTTCTTTACCCACCTCTCTCTCTCTCTCTCTCTCTCTCTCTTCTCTCTCTCTCTCTCTCATGAATCATGTAAGGGTATAAAACAGCAATGCATCTTCAGCCTATATATTATGCAATTTAGGGTTGGGCAACTAGGCCTATAGAGGCCCTATCAAGCCTTCACTTGGCAGAGCAATGAACTCCATAACAACTTCAGTGATTGACTTTTAAACAAAATCCCTTTTGACTGGGGATTTATGCAAATCGCATCGACCCAAATCCAGCCGGGATTACGACCATAGAGATCAGTGAATAACCCTTCGTAGGGGCGCTTTATGTTCACCATTATTCATCTGTTAATCATCAAAAGTCCAGAGTTTTTATTGTTGTTGTAACCTTTCGCATTTGTGGATGTCCCACGGCTGAAACTTCTATAATGTAATTTACCATATTTATGCTAATTAATAATCATTGTAGTTCGTCCTAAGTTTGATAATTGTTGGATTGTCTGCATAATCGAACATTGACGTTTAACCATAAATTTTAATCGTGTTTTTTCATAATTTGTAAAATTTACTTGTATTTCACCATAATTATGATAATTATTAATTGTTGTTATCAGCATAATCACTGAGCTTTATGGTTATCAATTATTCACTCTAATTTTGGAAGGCTTTCTTGAATATATATATAATCAGACAATTGAAACGACATCTTTCGTGGGACGTAATGTCTTCTTCTTGACAGATTTTGTCGTCCCAATGTCAGAGGTCAAGGTGACCTTTCTAAGCAAGGTCAGTTGACCTTAAGAGTTGTCTCCATAGTCACCTGTCACTTCCTAGAGAGAGAGAGAGAGAGAGAGAATATTGCTCTTTCTCTTCCCCATTTTGTCTTTTTGCCAACATTTTTGCCACGAGGATAAGTGATGCTCTCTCTCTCTCTCTCTCTCTCTCTCTCTCTCTCTCTCTCTCTCTTCTCTCCTCTCTCTCTCGTGTAAATTACAACTCAGAAACACACATGGATATTCCTGAGATACAATTACAACGACATCTCTTTGCTAAGTAAATCGTACCAATTCCTTCAGGAATCTCGTGAAACTATTTCAGAAACCTCCGACCTTCGTCCTGGGAAGGATCCACCTCCGCGTTTCTAAGGATTATCCCGATCTTAAGGTTAAAGTGGATGAAAGGAAGGATTAGAACAGATTAGGATGGATTTGTTTAAGCTGGTATAGTGAATGTGGTATTTGGTGTACAATAAAATAATTTTTATGGAGAGAGAGAGAGAGAATGAATATTCACCGATCATTCATTTGCATTTGACAAAAGGTTAATATTACCAGGAAAATCAGTCCTTTGAAATGATGGCAAATACAGAGTTAAAATCCCCTGATTGTAAATTTGGAGGCGGTCAATATTCTGCTAATATTCGGTTGATATTCAGTTATGAATCAGTTTTTCTAGTGAATATCATAGGATATTAGACATATATTTTGTTCGTTCGAACTCTGTAGTTTTGTTGGAGTTTGTTTAGACATAAATGAATTTGAACCGTCTGTTGTGTAGTCATCAGCAATTTGAGATATTGCTGTTTCAGTTTTAATTACTAACCTACATAATATCTGATGTTTGAGCCATATGTTCATAACAGATATGTTGTATACAGAAAGAAAGAAGTGTTCCATAATATTCGCGTTCCTCTCCCGTCCCTTCGCTGTTCATTTTTTCTCTTAATTCATTTTTCATCATCTCCCCTCCTCCTCCTCCTATCATTCTGATCCTTCCCTTTCAGTTGGGAGAACCGTGAAGGGCGACTGGATGAAAGCAGCAATTGCCTTAGAGTTCAAGTCTATGACTTCATATTTAGCTGTTTCATTAATGATGATTTTTTTTATTCTAATTGGCATTTTTCTTGTGTTTCAGGTGTGTGGCCTTTGAAGCGTCTTCTGACTGATGGCAAGGAGAGGTATAGTTGATCATGGTTGCTTATTATTTACTAATTTTATTTATATGTTTTTGTGTTTTGATTTAGGTTTTATACTTTTTAAATTTTGTACTTGACTTTATTTATTTAATTTATTTAAGCGTTTATTTATTAATTAAACTCTACTACTGTTACGAATTTATTTATTTATCATTTTTTGCTATATATTTCTTTTGTTAAATTTTAATCGACTAATTTGTTTATTCACTTATTTGTTTGGTTATTTATCAACCACTACATCTGTTTCGAAATTGTAATAGACATTTACTGGGAAATTTGAATGAGTGGCGTCCCAGTGCATCTTTGAGAAATGTAAGCTGTCTGTCTGTATCTTCACAAGACGGAAGGCAGGACAGTTTGAATGTCGTTTAACATCAGACATGAATATTATGATCTCGCCTTAAGTGGAAAGTAATTTTAGAATCCTCGTCCACATTCTGATGGTGCTTCCACATTGACGGTAAAACATGTCATAAACACACGTCGACAACTTATTGCGCACTTGGCAGAAACAAGTTTAATACAAATCAGCGACTCACTGGGAGTCCTCACCAGTATTTCATCCGATTATCCAGCATTTGCCATATATTCGTCTTCACTAAGGTTGTTGACATGTTTTCAACATGCCTGTGATATGTATGCGATAAGTTGCCGAATTGTGTTGATGACATGTTTACTACAATGTAGCACCAACACGTTAGGCCTGATTTCTTGTTCAAATATAGACGCTTTACAGAAATCAGAAGCAAATGGTCCTCTTGCTTTGGATATAGTCATTGACTTGTATTCAGCTTGTGTTATGTGTTGGCGATAAGTTGGCGACGTTTTCATTTGTTTTAGAGTGATAATACGCTCTAAATGTTGTATTGATAACGTCTGTGTATATATGTATAGTTTATGAAAAAAAAGAGAGAGAAAGAGAGAGCGCCAAGAAAACCCTTCATTTTCCATTGATATTTCCAACCGTCCTCCAGCTTAAGATATATCACAGGGAAACAATTGAACAACACCTCTTAACTGTTATACATAAAGAGCGACAACAGCCCTATTGAAAGTGTGAGGGGAAGAAGCATAATGGATGTTAATGAAGGCCTTATGGCAGGCAGTTAGGGTCATCACTCTCTCTCTCTCTCTCTAGGCTGAGCGCTCGTCAACATTCGAGCATCGCTGAATAAATGAGAGAATCGTTTCTATTACCTGTAAAGCAACGAAGGGAAATGGACAGGATAAGTGAAAAATGTAAGGAGGAGGCTTTGAAGACGTGGATTTCATCTATTCACTGTTATTGGCGTAAACAAGATAATACTGTGGATTTGTTCGCGTAAGTTAGGCTGCCTGTTAAAAAGATTATTGTGGTACTGATAACTAGATATGGATTATAGAGAGAGAGAAAGAGAGAGAGAGAGAGAGATAACAATAAGACTAAGTATATATATGTATATAAAATAAATTATCGTTAAACTACATTTGTCTAGGAAAATGTAAGATTCTCCCCCACCCCCTCTATGCCCCCAATATCTCGGCCTCCCGCCCCCTACCTCCAAAGCCTCTTCCTTCCCCAAGAATCCCCATTTTAGCTGTCAACTTGTCTGAGGAAGAATTTTGATTTAAACTGAAGGAATCTTCTCTCTCCTTAGGAGATCCCGTGACGTCATATATGACATCCAATGGACGGAAACCGTTCCAAACAATATCAGTGAATGTCAGGAAAATGTTTATCTTAATGAGAGAGAGAGATTTGAATTCCTCTTTGGGTCATAATATATCTCCATATATAATTTAGTTTTCGAAAGCTAAACAAGCAATTCTTATTGGAAACAACTTTTAACCGGGTGAAATATCTTCTTTCTTTCTTAATTTTCAAAAAATCTCAGACTTCCGGTCGTGAGAAACATTGTTACCTTCAGCCCCAGAAAACTTGTTTTTTTCTCTCTCTCTCTACGAGGAAGTTATGCTAAGAGAGGGCCAAGTCTCGTTTTTTTTTTTTTTTTTTTCCTAATCGGGTTTGGGGAGGGGGGCGGGGAATGGTAGGGTAACTCGCCTAAATCTCTGAGCGAGGCCGTAGAGTAGTACGTTTGGGTACTAATAGTGGAAAATGGAATATGCGTATGGTAATTTTGCTCTTGCGCGTGCGCGCATTCAGAAACCTTGGGTTCTCTCTCTCTCTCTCTCTCTCTCTCTCTCTCTCTCTCTCCTTGACAAATTATTCTGGCCACCCACTGATTACTGAGTATTGTAGTGTAGCATCTTTTAAAGATTTATTTTGTGTTTTTTGAAGTTCCGGGTAACAACGATCGGGAAATGAATCCGTTTTTAGGGAAAATTAAACCGTTTTAAAGTTTTGAAGGCGAAATTATGATTTTATAGGGGGAAATGCATTTTTTTAGGGGAAATTAATTCTTTCAATTGGAAAGGAAAGGAATTTTTTTTATGGGGAAACGATTCTCTGTTTTTATTGGGAGTGAGTCGATTTTTTAGGGTCAAATGATAGTTTTCTAGGGAAAAAATTTTTTCTGGGTGAAATGAATCTGTTTTTAATGGGAAAGTTATCTGATTTTTTAGGGAAATTATTTTTTTTTATTTAGAGGGAACTAATTTGTTTTAATGGCGAAAATGAATCTGCTTTTTAGGGGGAATAATTTTTTTAGGGAGGAAATGAATTTATTTTTGAAGGGGAAATTGATCACAGATTCCATGTGAATTCAAAATCTTAAGAAGGAATTTCAATGTTCCTGGTTAAATTTGTCAGTTTGATATAATATTTTATGAGGGGGGTGGGGTGGCAGGGGGAAAAGGGAGGGATTGTTGGGTACAGGGGTTACTTTCGGGGATACCGCCCCCCCCCGTGTGATATACCTGACAGCTATATTCCCTTCCAGAGAGATTCGCCAATCAGTGGTTCATTGCAAATCTTCGTTGTGATTGGGGATGTCTTACTTGATCATCTTTCTGCTTTATTTATCATCATCTTTTACTGAGACATTTTTAGTCTATTATTATTATTATTATTATTATTTATTTCTGACCCTCGTTGTATTCACATTGATATTTAAATTTTGAACACCATTCCACTTCGTAGTCCCAAAAGTCTAAATGAAATAATTCTAATTACGCTCATAAAAAATTATCACAATTACCGTTGTGATTAGCTGTGTAACTCAACGGTTAAATAATTAGCTACAAAGTATTGGGTCCACTCGTCCAGTTAAATTATTAATTTTTCGAAAAAAATTCTCACGTGATCATTAATGTGGTACCAGTAATCTACTAAAATAATTATTGGTACTAATTATTAACTTTGCTCAAAATTTTCTTTTCAATTTTTATCCAAAGGGAAATAATCTCATCATCAAAGAATATCTGTTGTAACCGGATCGGATTTCTTTTGTTAAATCTTTGGGAAGAAAAAGCTCTGGTATCGCTGTTTTTGGCAAATGGGTGTAAGATGTCCTCTTGTTCTCTTATTAGTGAGTATAACTTTAACCTAAGACTAAATAAAGCTTAATTTCTTAAAGAAAATGAATGAAAACGTGAGTGGAACATACTGGCTCTACCCCAGGCACTTGTACTTCTTCGGATGATGAAGTCATTGGGGACTTCATTGTGAACCTAATTATATAACTCTGCTTCTGTATCCAGAATTGATGTAAGTTTCATATTATTGGACAGACCCGGATTTCATTTTAGCTGAAAAATTGAAAAGGAAATGAAATCCTCTGATGTTAAGGATGGGCGCTGAAAGGATTGTAGAGATGTACGGAGGCAATCTCTCTAGGAGATTCAAGAGTATAGTTCTTCATGAATTATCCATCAAGGATTATTTTACCGTAGGTCATATTCTGAGTGAAATCTTGTGCTTTTACTGGATTGATTAGATCTTTTGATGTGTTGATAAGTAGCTATTGATGAAAAGAGAGAAATGGTGTAATTGTAACTGGAGTTCAAGATAATGCTGTCATTATTACTTGCTCTTGGGGACATTCTAATTAGGAGCATCGAAGACGGATAATTGTTAGTGATGATACAATAGTTATTTCAACTTCATAACACTGGATCTTGAGGCCTTGTTATTTGGAAGCTTTGAGATTTTTTTCATCTAAGTGAGGAAAAGAAAGATGTCTTGGTTCTCAGTCAGAAAAGGAGGGAGAGAGAGCTGGTCTTGAGGGATCAGACAAGGGAAATTCTGCTCCTCTCGGGAGGAGGTTTCTTCCCAGATTCGTAGGAGGGGATGCAGTTATCATCCTGGCACTGAAGACTCTCTCTCTCTAGAGGAGGGGATGGGGTGCTAATTCTCCTCGTACTATTCTTATCCATTCCAAATCACCCTCCCTCAAATTCGAGTAAATCCCCTAATCAGGATCCGGGCAACGTCTGGGCAGTTTCATTCCATGAAACGATGTCTAAGGAGGAAGAGGAGGACGAGTGGTGCTCGTTGTTGAAAATTCCGAGGCTGTGGTCACTTTTATGGCCGGAGGCAAGATTAGGTTAAGAGGCTCACCCCATTTTGGGACAAATTGGCCCTACGTGATTTCACCCTTTTGTATGATAGTGAGGCTCTTCTCTCTCTCCTTTCTCATCCTCTCCTCTTCCTCTCTCTCTCTCTCAGATACTGTGAAACAATTAGTATATTTTAAGTATATTTTCTCAGTGATAATTGTTATTCACTGGTGATCACCCATCCACGAAAGAACCAAAGTCAGATCTGCTTAGCATTGCGGATGGAGAAGGTTAGTGGCTTAGTAGCTTTGCCTGGCAAGAATATCGCACGCGTGAGTCTGTTATTGTGCAAATGAATACGTTACACATGGAAGATATTCCTCCCTTGACATTTTATTGTTGTTTCTTTGCTGTGAAGTCGTATCTAGTTCTCGCCAAAGGTTGGAATTCCTAAGGATTCATACCCCTCAGGATCGATGTATGTTCTCTGTATATTCCTTGATGTATTCTCTATGTATATTCCATTAAATTTAGTAGCTTGGCT
>NC_087214.1:39884436-39903691 GCF_015104395.2 Macrobrachium nipponense | reverse complement strand
CTCCATTCTTAACAACTAACCATGGATATGTATAAGTCTGTTTCTCAACACCATCAGTCTGAAACAATACACGGAAAAAAAACGTCTGATGCTCCTAAATCATGTGGTATTACCTTCTTGCATCAGACAACAAGGATTTATTTCCTACCGTGCTTCCAGTCAAATGCCTGCCCCTGGGACTAATAGCAGCTTTCTACCACCTTCCAAGAACGACAATTCAGCAACTAAGTCCGCACACGTCAGCCTCTGCATCAACTTCAATCAGTTTCCTTTTAATTACAAGCAGCAGCATCAGTGGAGGACTTGGCCTAGCCATGAATAATGTTTGAGGGGATTTCAAATTTGAATTGTAATCAGCAAATCCACCAACGACACTCGAAAGAGGCGAGGTATTCACTGGTGCGTTCTTTGCAATACATCACATGAAAGTTTGACACAAATAGTCATTTGTATTTTCTCAAGATATAGGAACTGGAAATGGAAAAGTCCCATGCCAATCATTCAACATGAAAATGATGTTGAAACAATTGTTAATTAAGAGAGGGCTGAGGAAAGTAAGATGGAAGGAAGAGAATATGAAAGGAGGTACAATAACGCTATGATATATTTACATCACTTTACGAAACATATTGTTCAGATCGTTCATCTTTTTTATTTTCCATGTTGGAGTAATTTTTTTATATGAAAATTATAATGAATTATCACAAATAAAAATAAAAAATGAAACTGTGGAAAAACCCTTGTTGTATGAAGGTTTTTAAGTTTTTAGTCCAAATCATTATGAAAAACAGTATTTCATTCCAAGATATGAACAGTCCTACCAACCATATTAACATAGTAGTATCATCTGTTTAAAGAGCAGTTATTTTACCAAAATAATATGCAAGTGGAGTCTGGTAAATTTTTAGTTTCAGCCAAATTTGGAAAAATGCAATAAAAATATATTTGTTGCATCAGAAATAGTGTGGTTTCGGTATTTCTACAGAAGCAATCCGCGGTGGCTAGACTATGGCAATTGACTGATTCCTATGTTATTTGAGTTACTGTACAAGATTTAAAAGTAATATCCATTCGGGCGGCTGTAACTAAGCAGTAATTGACCTTTGAAAGTTACATAATAGCCGCACCAAACTCAAAGGTATATTAAAGTTTAGTTCCAACCAAAACGAAATAATATTCCTTACAACCCTTGTAAAGCAACTAAAATAACATAGAAAAAAGGTCAATTGCCATAGTCTAAGTCACCGAAGAACGGTCCTATAGGAAGGTACCAAGTATTCGTTACGGAATGAAGGCAATGTAAACACAGCCGCCATGTTTAAATTCCCCACCACCACGGAGCCATATGTTCACTAAGGGGGGGGGGGGGGGGGGGGGGTAACGCACAGAGGGTGGGCGGGGTAAGGTGGAAGGTACGAGTTGTCTTAGCAGCACCCCACTGAATAGTAACATACCTTGACGCAACTTTCGGCGAAAGCCTAACACTCACTTTCCTAAAACATAATAATTAAGAATAATGTTTGGACCTTACCTTAAAGGGGTGGGGTGGTGGGTACACAGCAGCAGCTGCTTTTAAGAATGCGTGGAGGCGGGTCTTGGTTCCTCAAAATGCAGCTTGAAATAAGCAACAGCCAAGTACCCGACGAAGTTATACATTCTCCTCCCGTATCTTTGGAGTCGACTGAATGGGGGCAAAAGACCTGCTTTCTCAGGAGGCCATGGTCCTGGCAAAAACGATTAGTCGATCATAATTACTGAGTAAAAGGCAGAACAAAAATCTTTGTAAACTATGTAACAATTGTTACATGAAGTTGGCAAAGAGTTCCTGGTGAGGGGCTGGGGCGAGCGTGAAGTAGATGCAGCAGTGGATGTCATGGCGGCAGATTCAACAGTGTTGGAGTTCTACAGTTAGGAGGTGGCAGGAGGCCAGACCGTAGAAAACAGGGTAGGAGAGGTGGGGTGGAGTAGTAAAAATGCTTTGATGCTATTGGTTGAGGCAGGGTGGGGCTGAGGTAAATGAACAAGCACTTAACAAGATAAGGTTGGGCAATGTTAAGGGTAATAAAAGTAAATGGGTAGTTAAGGAACTAAATGTAAATGATGGGAGGGTTTCAAAATATGAAATAATACAAATACATATATAACGGGCCCAGGAGGGGGTGGGATTTAAGTCCTGGGGGGGTGGTAAATGTGTAATAGGGCCTATAGTTGTTTTAATAAATACAAAAGACCAAATTAAACATAGGTTAGCATATAACAAACTAATTAAACTTGTAGGGGATGTTGCCTGACCAGGGGTGGGGTGGGCCTGCTGTAACCCCCCTTAAAGAACCAAACCAACCTAACATAACCTAACCTAGCAGGGGATGTAACCTTACCTAGTAGGGAACTTAACCTAGTAGGCAATGTTGCCTGACCAGGGGGGATTTGCCCCCCGTACCCCCCCTTAAAGGTTAACCTAACCTAGAAGGAATGTAACCTAACCTAACCTAGTAGGAATATTGCCTGACCAGGGGGCTCGCCCCGACCCCCCCTTAAAGGCCTAACCCTAGTAGGGAAACATTGCCTGACCAGGGGGGCTTCGCCCCCCGTACCCCCCTTAAAGGCCTCTAACCATAACCTAGTAGGCCACGTAACCTAACCTAACTAGTAGGGAAATACTAGGCCTAACCTAACCAAGTAAGGAATGTAACCTAACCAACCTAACCTAACCTAACCTAGTAGGGAATATTGCCTGACCAGGGGGCTTGTCGCCCCCCCGTACCCCCCCTTAAAGGCCCTAACTTAACCTAGTAAGGAATGTAACCTAACCAAACCTAACCTAGTAGACTATTGCCTGACCAGGGGCTTCGCCCCCTCCCCCCCGTAACTTAAAGGCCTAATAACCTAACCTAATAGAACTAAGAATTAAACTAAAACCTAACCTAGTAGGGAATACTAGGCCCTAACTGTAACCTAGTAAGGAATGTAACCTAACCTACCTAAACCTAGTCGGGAATATTGCCTTGACAGGGGGGGCTTCGCTCCCCCGTTACCCCCCCCTTAAAGGCATAACCTAACAACCTAGTAAGGAATGTAAACCAACAACCTAACCTAACCTAACCTAGTAGGGAATATTTGCCTGACCAGGGGGGCTTCGCCCCCCGTACCCCCCCTTAAAGGCCTAACCTAAACCTAGTAAGGAAACGTAACCTAACCTAACCTAGTAGGGGAAAACCTAGGCCTATTGTAACCCCCCTTAAAGTAAGAAATGTAACCATAACCAACCTAAACCTAACCGGGGGTTAAGGAATGTAACCTAACCAACCATAACTAACCTAGTAGGGAACATTGCTGACCTGGGGTTTCGCCCCCCCTTCCCCCCCTTAAAGGCCTTAACCAACCTAGTAAGGAACGCAACCCTAACCTTTTTTTCCTGTTTAGTAGGGAAATACTAGGCCTAACTTAACCTAGTAAGGAATGAACCTAACCTAACCTAACCTAGTAAGGAATATTGCCTCCTAAAGGGGGCTTTTTCCCCCCCCCGGTACCCCCCCTTAAGGCCTAAACCTAACCTAGTAAGGAATGTAAACCTAAACCAACCTAACCTAACCTAACCTAGTAGGGAATATTGGCCTGACCATGGGGCTTCGCCCCCCATTTCCCCCCCCTTAAAGGTAACCTAAACCTAAAGTAAGGAACGAACCTAAACCTACCTAAGTAGGGAAATACAGGCCTAACGTAACCTGTAAGGAATGTAACCTAACCTAACCTAAACCTAGTAAGGAATATTGCCTGACCAGGGGGGCTGCCCCCCCGACCCCCCACCCCCCTTAAAGGCCTAACCTAACCTAGTAAGGGAATGTAACCTAAACCAACCTAACCTAACCCTAACCAGTAGGGAATATTGCCGACCATGGGGGCTTCGCCCCCCGTACCCCCCTTAAAGGCCAACCTAGTAAGGAATGCAACTAACCAAAACCAACCTAGTAGGTAACCAAGAGGGAATGTAACCTAACCAACCCCCCCCCCCCCCCCGCCCCCGGTATCCACCCTTGAAGAACTAACCAACCTAGCCTAAACGGGTAACCCCCTTCAAGGAAGTAAAATTAGTAGTAAACCAACATATAACAAACTAAACCTAAGGGTATGTTGCCTAACCGGGGGATGGGATTCGGCCCCCAGTAGGTAAAATGACATATAAACCTAACTTTGATGGGTGTGGAAGTGTAAAATGTAAAAAGTGACCATACATAACTGCATAATAGTAAGGAAACTGGAAGGGAG
Source organism: Macrobrachium nipponense (assembly GCF_015104395.2). Lineage (NCBI taxonomy): Eukaryota > Metazoa > Arthropoda > Malacostraca > Decapoda > Palaemonidae > Macrobrachium > Macrobrachium nipponense. The sequence goes on along the minus strand of NC_087214.1, from coordinate 39,899,425 downwards.
GTGTAAATTGTAATGTCTGTAAAAGTGTATAATGGAATATATTTAAATGTAGGTTTTATAAAAATAATGGCAAACTATATATTTAAATTTTATATATTTAAATGTAGGTTTTATAATAATAAGTGGCAAACTTTAATCTAGATATTGGTATCGGTGTGAAATGCATTGTAAATGGTGTAACGTAAAGAGCCAGTCGGTAATACTGGAAAGGGGAGGGATTGACTTGTTGTATAAATGAATAGGGAGTGTGTATGTAATATGCAACGCAATGTGCAATTTCACGTAACAGGTAGGTATCGAAACGTCCTAAAACTGAGTTCTATATCAACACGTAGGCATTTTTAGGTGTCTGTCCTCAATTATAACATAATATTTCAAGTTATATATGGTGAAATGATTAGGTGGGGATATTTCAAAACAGTTATTATACAAATACTATGAAAATGAAAACAAAAAGGAATAAAACACTAGAATTCACATAACATGTTTAATAAACAAATTAGGTAAATGCTTTTATGTAACTCAACGTATGGTTTACAGCCAGGGTTCCCAGATGACACCACTACCAACAGCCAAAGTCTACCATGAAACCAGCCAAAATCCTGCCAAATGGAAATCCAAACCAACCCAAATAACCGGCAAATATATGTGCGTTATATTTATCTTTATAAATGTATATTTTTTTATCATATATATGCTTGTATAGCGGGGGGGGGGCATCATTTAGTTTTAGTTAGATAAATAAACTAATATAAGAATACAGGAAAAAAAAAAAACGAGAATGAATTGAAATTTTGAAATGAGGCTCGTTCTCTGAGAATCCGGCGGCCTGTTTTGTGGTCGTCTGGTGTGTGTGTGATTTTTATTTTAATTCCATCTACATATTTTGCTGAAATGTTACCAAGTTTTTACTGAAAACCTATTCAAATTCCCCAGATTTTCCTGAAAACCTTAAAAATTCCCAATCTGGGGATGATTCCTCAAACGTGGGATCAGTGTTTAGCTCAAATAGAAAGTATTTGAAAACCAGCCAAAGTGAATTTTTACCCACCGAATTAGGAAAAAAAGCCAAATTTGGTGAGAAACTGCCAAATCTGGGAACCCCTGTACCACCCAATCCTTCACTCAGTCCGGTACGCAAAACGTAGGGGTCATACTGTAACGTGTTTGGCTAAATACACGTATCCCTCCCGTAAACCCCCATTTCTTTCCTCACTAAGCAGTCTGAGTTTAGGCCAAAAGCTCCCTTACAGTTAGCGCATGCGCAGTAGCATTAGCGCATGCGTAGTAGGATTCAGTGTTGTGGTAGTAGTAGTAGTAGACGAATATGGATGTGGAACGGCTCCACTATCGCTAGTTTTGTTATCTCTTATTTCCGCCTGTATTTCGTGTTTTTAAAAGTGATAAATGTGGGAAATACCACAATAACACGGCAAAATCACCCCCAAGTGGTTTCTCCCCACCCAAAACCCCGGTTCCCACTGGGGGTCCCCCTTACCGTAGGATAGAGTTAGGGTTTTGTCCCCACCCAAAACCCCGGTTCCCAATGGGAATCCCCTTTACCGTAGGATAGAGTTCAAAGGTAAATTAGAGTCGTCCGAATAAATATTACTTCAAATTCTTGTTCAGGGTAAAACTGCATAGAAAAACCGCAACTGCCATACTCTGGGCCGCCGCGGATAGGTACACTAGATCTACCGTGGTTTCAATGAATTTAACGTTTGTTTTGACTGCAAAACCAAACCGATTTAGAGATTTACTATGTATACCCTAGTTCATCCCACCAATTATGGGGGACACCCTTTGGGAACCGGGGTTTTGGGTGGGGGAAGGGGGGGGGAGGGTGTGGGGCATTGAATGATATTTGCAATAAATGAATAATAATGTTCCAGCACCCCTCCCCCATACCCCCTAACTAGGGCCTAACCGGGGGGAGGGGGGTAGGGCCCCCCAGCGACCCCCCTTAAAGCCACAGTAATTTTCAGGGCACCACAGAACCTAACAAACCCACCTAACCTAACTAGGGGCCATGTACCCCTACCTAGGCGTAGCGGGGGGGGGGGGGCTACCGCCCCTGCGACCCCCCCTTAAGGCCACAGTGATTTTCGGGGCACTACCGAACCTAATACAACCACCTAACCTTACCTAGGGACCTGTACCCCTACTAGGCCTAGCGGGGGGTAGCTCCGACCCCCTGCGACCCCCCCTTAAGGCCACAGTGATTTTCGGGGCACTACCTAAACCATAATACAACCAACCTAACCTTAACCTAGGGCCCTGTCACCCCTACTAGGCCTAGCGGGGGGGCTCCGCCCCCCTGCGACCCCCCCTTAAGGCCACTACCTAACATCCATCAAACCAAATCCAAAGTGATGGTACTGCTGTATACATCGTTATACTACCACCATTATAATATACTCTATAAATTAATGAAGCTTACCTTAAACTGTTGGTTGATAAAAACTAAAATGTGCTGGTGCTTTGAGGGGGGAAAACGTGAAGCCGTTGCAAGGTTCCCTGACATGCAACTTAAAGTAGGAAGTGGCCAGGTACCTGATGACCACATTGCACTGCAAACAATCGGTAGGAAATCGAAGGTCTGTCAAAATTGAATGCCAGAAGGGCCAGCCAACTACCTCTGCCATAGGTACAGGAAGACAAAATGCCGTTTTTAGCTTCATTATTCGAGTATTCAGTCAACAAGGATACAGTGGACACTAGACAGGTAATGTATTACTCCGCTGAAATGCTAGTGAAACCAAAGACAATACACGAAAGATGGGAAGCTCAAGCCCACAGACGCATCGGCCGCATACAATTTAGTACCTGGCATGAAATGAAGATGGCGGTAGCATCGCACTGCCTACATCGTCTGTTGTTTACTTTTTGTTTTCACAAAGCGCGGGGCATTCAATTTCAATCATGAGTGGGCGTAGCCATCATCACCCGTGTGTGGTTTGCAATAGGACGAAAAATGATTTTCCCCTTATCTGATTTTTCATGCTTTTCCTCAAGAATAAAGGAAAGGTAATAAAATCATTACATCTGTTACAAAGTACATGATGACTTTTAGAGAAAATGAAGAAATGAAATAGACCAAAGCAAAATTGAATGTTGGTGCAGTGTTATTCCAAAGAAATAAATATTGGAAAATATTTACAATACGGTGGACGCCTTAAGCGGAAAGAAAATATATTTATATGTGATTTTCGACTAGAAAAAAAATATTTGCCATTTGAAACCCCAACAACCAACCTAACCTTCCTGATAGTGTACATCAGTAGCCTAATCATGTCAACAGTAAACCTAACCATATCAGCAGTACCATAACCATGCCAACAGTTACCTAACCATGTCATCAGTAATTTGCAATGGAAATGAAGCTATCTTGCACAACTATCAAAATCAACTAGAAAAACTATATTTTCTTGTCATTTACAGGGGTCAATTGTATTTCAAATAAATACCTTAAAGTGATATTTGCATATCTTGAAAATCTCTAGAAATATGAAATAAACATACCAATTCCTATCACTGTCATACAATTTCGTGAATATTGGGTCCCATGCCTTTTCCAAGATAGGCTACTCACAGCAACTTGATGTATACTGTATATATACTGTAGTTATGTTATATTCTCAGCAGCTTACCCTTGGGTTGTAGTTATAAATGTTTACCTTAATTTTTCATTAATAAGCAACTATTTAGCAAACCAAAGTTGTTTCATCAGGAAGGATGGATCTTATGGGAGCATTCATATGGGAGAGCATAAGTAGGTTAGTTAAGTTAGAGTGTTTTACTTTAATTTCAAGTTCATTAACCTTTTAATCTATGATTGAATTTTCCTATATGTATGGATAAAAGGCGTTCAAAATAAAAAAAATTACATGCAAACCAGCATATCTGCTCCCACAAGATCCATTCTTACCGTTTCATCTATGTTTCTACATTATATGCTCATAATTGTTCAATTTTAAAATGAAATCTTGTAATTGGTACCAACACCCCGCATAGTATTCCAAAGTAAATTTACCATTTGGCAGCAAATGTACGCAGTAATACAGTAGTAATAAATTGGCAAAAACAAAAGTTGTGTAAAACCTATGATATTTGCTTGTACTGTACATGATGCAAAAATTAACATGGTTTCAAGTCAATTAGAATAATTGTTTCAATTTTTTAGGAATGTGCATGCTTCTTGCAGAAATGGCATTTACATAGAAAATACCAGGCAGAAGTGTTGGGTTACATTACCTTCATAAAAGGGTGCCAATTGAATATGCATTTTGAGAACTCCCACAATTGGGCAATGAGATTTTAATAAATTATTATAAATAGGTTTGTTCCCTATTTGATTTGTGATTTCAATTTTTATTTGCTTTTTATGAAAGCAAATAAAAATTTGTTATAAAAGGGTACCTTACTTTTTACTACTTTGTTGTTGTACTTTTCTTAGTTTTATTAACAAATATTGCTTAACTTTTGCCTAATCAGCATGCAAGTTAAGTCTGCTTTTTCATTTTGATTTCATATTATTGGTTTTGACTATCCCATGCTTTGTTTGCTATTTAAATTCTGATATATGCATGTTTTGTTTGCATGACTTGTATGACTATTGCATGCAAATGAAGCATGTGCCATTTCTTTTACTTTGTTTATGTTCTTTGCAAGAACATTTGTGTACAGTCGCTTAGGTATGTACAGTATACAGTCATAAGCACAAGCCCAAAAAAAGGAAAATAATTACTGTATACTATATTGGTGAAATAATAAGATAATATGAGAATAAGTTTGTTTCATTCTAACTGCCCTCTCAATTTTAGATAAAGATACTTAGCAATTATGTTAATGTCTGCCCTTCAATTTTAGATAAAGATACTTGGCATTAATGTTAATGCCCTCTCAATTTTAGATAAAGTACTTAGCAATTAATGTTACATTAACTGAAGGATTTTATTTAATGATTCAGAAATGCCTAATGTATAAGTCATAAGCTATGATAGAGCCCTATAATCATGTTAACAAGCAATATTAATCGATTTAGTATTCAATAATTTATAAAGAGAAGTTTATTGCAGCATAAGAATAAATCTTAACATTTAAAAAAAGCCGCGCTACGCCACAGCGAGTTTTAGTTGAGGGCATGATCAATAGATGGCGCGCATTCTGACGGGTTGGATGATGTTTTTTTTTTAATGGTATTAATAGTCAGTTTCCCATCTTTCGTGTATTGTCTTTGAGTGAAACTTAGTTTTCGACTCAAGTCATTCGTAATTGGTTATGAAACCCTGACGTCATAACGATGTCACACCTCTCAGCCAATAATGAGTAACTGGAACTGCTTTTGTTTGCGTAAGAAAGTAAGTTAGAGGGCTCATTAAAAGTAAACATTACCGTAGAGGAAACACCTCTCCCGACTTAAGAAAAATTCAAGGTAAAAACTTAATCTCTCTGTAAGTATGCATTAGCGACAATAATGTATTGAGAAGAAGTGTTTTGTTATCACGTGCTTTACTCGGGAAAAATATCAATATAATAGATTTCCCATAATGGTTTGAAACTAAAAATATTACCTGGAGTTCTGGCTTATCTAATGTCATCAGATTATCACCTGTTTAAAAATCTTACTGTAAAAAGGAAAAATATTCAGTTAGCAAAATAAGATATAATTATGAAAAATATCAATATAATAATTTATAGCATCCTTTCTTAGACTGAATACAGTTCGCTCCACTGACGGGTGCTGAAATGCACTGCTGTGTGAGGTTTGGTTGGCACACCTGCAATTCTGAATGTTCAGTAGAGCAGTTTGGATGCACGGTAACATCTCAATGTTACATGTGCCAATTTTCTTTTTAATGGCATAAAAAAGGTCAAATGGAAATAAAAAAAATTGACAAATATGAAGGATTGTTCAGATATACCAAAGAAGGGAATATGGTTTTCTTCTTTCTTTCTTTCAAATGAAAATGGTTTCATGGGCATCACATAGGCATAGAATGAATGTGTAATGTGTGGCAGGATGCACTAAAGCAACCCCCACACCCTTGATCCCCCCCCTTACAGACAATAGTCTCCTCACTACACAACTTTTTCTACTTACGTTATCTGTAACCAGACTCTAGATAAAAAGATATTTAAACCACTCAAATACCTTAACACTATATTTCCTACCTTATACTTAACACTTAACCAATAACAAAAATAAACCCACAACCTAACTTATATAAACAACCCGACTAAGATTATATGATATACATATTGGCCTTATAGGCGAATAGTGCCTGCAGCACTCCACACTAGCGGCACTTGAGCCACAGTACCGTGACCAACGGTACTTTAGGTCAATCAGTATGATCCTCAGTCAATCTCTCAATCCAAATTCGTTCCAGTCGTCAACTTCAGGGATACCAATCCTCCAAGAACGATTCCACTATCAATTCCAAGGTCCAGCCATAGTCGTCGTCATCAATATCAATCTTAAATCCTTGGTCACAATCTTCCACAATCAAGGTTCGTTCCAGGTCGTCAACAATATCAATCTTACAATCCTCCAAGAACAATCCAATCCGTAATCCAATTCCACTTAACAGTCTGCAATCCAATGCAGTACCGGGAGATTGAGGACAATTCCCTCTCTACAGCTTATGTGGGAAGATGTAGATAGAGGAAGGTTAAGGAGGAACTGCAGTTGTCAAAATCAAGACAGATAATCCAAAAGAACATAAAGAGTCCAGGCAGCCGAAAACACATTCACCTCTGCTGCAGCCAGAATAAAAAAAAGCACTCACTCGAAACGCTCGCTATCGACCAAACTACAAAAACAAACAAAAATAAACAACTACCTCAATTACACTCAGTTGTTTCTATCACAAAATACCGTTCCACCAACCACCGCTTTATCTCTCTCTCTCTCTCTCTAACTGAAGAATTTGGCAATACAGAAAATTCAATCCTCCACAATGGAGTTTTGGGAGTTACACTAAATATCAGGATGTGACAGAATAAGAATATACTGACTTACCTTTGGATGATGTTCTTTAATTATATTCTAAAGGATTTATTGAACTGTTATTAGTTAATATTTTTCCACAATATGAAATTCTTTAATGTTACATCTCAACCTCTTTGCTGTCAACGTGATCTACCACCCATTAAGGATATTAATAATACGTATATGGAAATACATTATTCTTGGTTTTCTGTTTTACCTCTTTATGGAGTAGAGTTGACACTTGTTGTTCGTGGACTCACGATTATTGCAGTTTGTGTGTGTTTTAACAATCAAAAGAGGCCGTTCTACGTGTTTTCAGAAGGGGTTGAAGTGTTCACAGTTTAGCAATCCGCAGAAGGTATGGTACCCATACCCACGAGTGCAGGGGTTCTACTGTAGCACACAAATTGTTCTCTCAAGGAGTGAATGATTCAGTCCTCGACTATACATCAATTTCAGAATTTTCAAATGGACAATTCAATGGGGCCTTTGAACGCTGAAATGATCAATTATATATCTGCATAATGGAAGTAAATGAGTACATTATTGATTATGAAAATCTATTACCACACAAATAATTATAAACAAAATCATACTGCATAATACAGGATTCCCTTCTTATGTGTGGAATTTGTTAAGTGATGATTAGTTGGACTAAATTTAAGAGAGGGTTACGCAGCTTCCATACTCAGAATAATCGAGTGCACAGACTTTGGAAAACACAAACACTGCAGCCTAGGCTATCCTGAAAAAATCACTTGCGAGGAATTATTTACACCAACATTGAACGATATTACAATGACTTGATACAATAAACAATAACCAAACCACAAAACCAAGTTGTAGAAACTCAAACCCGATGACGAAACATTTCACAGCACGATGCAACCTCCTAGCTGAAGATACACAGACGACACTACAAAGAGAGAGAGAGAGAGAGAGAGAGAAATAAAACACTACACGTGTCGAAACCTGACACCCTCCAAAAAGAAGGAAGATGTGGGCGAGACATAATACCACAAAAGATTACCATCAATTAGTTCTCACCTGAGTCTAGCTGCTTCACGAGCGGCTTGTCTCGTAGGACGTGGCTCACTCACATCATTATCCAGTATTGTAGTATGATCTTCAGTGGACTCAGTCACAATGTCATCTGAAGCACTATAGATTTCAAGAGGGATAAGTTTGTCTAAGGTCCTTCTACTAATAGTCTCTTCACAAAGAACACCTACTGAACAGACTGTATTTTCTGAATCTGGGTAAAGTTACAATGCAACCTAAAGGACATTTATGTGGGGACATTGACGTTCAACAATCATAACTTCCTACTTTCGGCTTCTGATTTGGGTAGCATCCTTTGCTCCATAGTGACACTCACGAAGACAGGTTACTGTCCTGTTTGCCACATCTTCTCAAAATGGTTGACTATACTGGATAAATAACTAAAGTTTTCATTTAACTGACTACGATCACAGCACTTAGGGTCAGAGAAATCTTCTATCACTAAAGAAGGCAATGCATTAACAATTCTACCAGTCAACAAATGAGATGGAGTTAAAGGCACTATGGGGACTTCTTCATCAAGATATGTTAAGGGACGGTTGTTTATCCTACACTGTATTTCTCTCAATACAGTTTCAAGTTCATCTCTACCAACAATCTTTCTAAAAAGAACTTTCTTTAAACAAGATTTTACTGGGCTCATTATATGTTCATAAAATCCACCCTGACATGGAGCACGGGGAGCTATAAACTTCCAATGGGCAACGGAGGTGGACCAGGGTACTCAAATCTCCTACCGGCTACTCTTTTACAAACAACACAGTGGCTTAATAAGGTCTTGATAGTTTGTCTGCACTTTGGCATCTAATACTGTTGTCTAATCAAAGTTAGGGTGTCCTTAACACCACCATGCAAACATCTTACATGTGCATAAGTGATTAATAGCTTAGCAAAATGATTCTTGGTAGGTATCAAAACATTAAACTTGGTACTCTGATCTAGCTCTGAATGATGCAATCTACCATGGGAGCCAAGTAAACCTGAAGATTCCTCATAAAAATAAAAAAAACTGTTCGCCATCGGAGTCAAGAGGGAGCCTACCTTCTTTCAAATGATTACATACACTAGGATAGTAGGTTTTTGTACAAATTGCATCCAATAAACACTAGGTTTGGGAATAACTAACTGAGACCTTAGTGTTCTAATAAATCTGAAAACATACCTGTTATACTCTGAACAATTTAAACTAAGATGATATTGTGTAATTTTGTTTGTATGGCATTTTTACGCAAGGAACCAGTGGTTATTCAGCAATGGGACCAACAGCTTTATGTGATTTTCTAACCACGTTGTGAGTGAACTTCTATCAACAGAAATACATCTCTCTCATATTATTCTGTGTAATCAAATGTTGGATCAACCCTAGACAATTATGGAGTGATCTTGGAGATAATTTCAACATATGAGTACACTAGATTTCTGAACAGGACCCTCCATACAGGATGAGGTAACCATTTAGGACCAGAAAACCAAATCGATGAATTACTGAGCTGCGTAATTGAAATACCTCTCTTGGTTAAGTCAGCTAGATTTGCAGCAGACGCAACATACAGGAACTGAAAGGTGGCCCCGTTGTCACGTAGTTTATTAGCAACTCTATTAAAAACATATGGTATCTTACTATTGTTATTTGCTACCCACTGCAACGCTACTTCACTCTGACCACATCACAACTCTTTCCATATTAAAATCTCTAAAAAAATATATTTACAAGATAATGTGGCAAACTGGGTGCCTAACTGCAAAGAAGTGAGTTCAAGTTGGGGCAAAGTTCTAGTTTTTCAATGGAGCAGCTCTAGCCCTTGAGGCTACTGAATGAGGTTCACACTTATCACTTACATAACAAACAGTGCCATATGCTTTGTCGCTGCCATCTACGAAGGTATGTAGAGTGTATGCTCATGTAAGACACAAACACTTCTTGAAATTCAAGAGACGGTAATTGTTCTATCTCTTTGTGCTGAATTTTGCCATTTTCTTAAAAAAATGGGGATAAATGAGTGTGCCCAACTAACTTGTTCCTTCCATACTAACTGAATTATCATCTTTCCTTTAATTAGTGTGGACTGAGGCAAAGAATTTATCAAAAGCAATTCCTTACAATTTCCTCCTCCATCATTAGTGATCCACACGGACGCTTCACTAACAGGGTGGGGAGGGGAGGATACTCTCAGCACAAAAAGTTCAAGGAACTTGGTCTTTAACATTCCGTCAACTACATAGCAATGTATTGGAAGCCATGGCAGTGTTTCTCACACTGAAATGCCTCCGGCCGCCCAAGAACTCACATTTCAAACTAGTTCTGGACAGTGCAGTGGTGGTACACTGCATCAACAGGGGCGGATCCAAGTCAAGCCACTTGAACCACGTCATGATAGCCATCTTCTCTCTGGCAAACAAACAAGAACAAATGGCACCTGTCAGCCACTTACTTGGCAGGGTCAAGAACGTAGTAGCAGACGCTCTATCTCGCTCCGCTCCGTTGGAATCAGAGTGGGCACTGGACAGGAACTCGTTCAATTGGATCAGTCAACAAGTCCCGGGACTTCAAGTAGATCTCTTTGCCACTGAGTCAAACCACCAAAAACATCCCTGTTATGTGGCACCCACCTCGATCCTCTGGCATATGCTACAGACGCAATGATCCTCGATTGGAACACATGGAAGAAGATTACCTCTTCCCTCCGGTGAACCTTCTCCTGAAAGTCTTAAACAAACTCAGGACATTCAAGGGCCGAGTGGCTCTAGTAGTCCCCAACTGGCCCAAGAGCAATTGGTTCCCTCTACTTCTAGAGTTGAGAACTCCAGCCCCACCCCTACGGATTCCCAACCCCAAACTAACCCAGTTAGTGCAAACTCAGACTGTGTCCGCTTCCTCAAGAATTTCAGAAAAACCCTAACTTTATGGATTTCCTGAAGTTCGCAGCCATGAGGAATGCAGACATTGATCCCCAGAATATTTCATTCTTGGAATCAGATAAAAGGGAGTCTACCCTGCGTCAATATGACTCGTATGTTAAGAAACTAGCAGAGTTCCTTAAGGATTCAAACTCTCAAGTCATGACAACGAACCTAGCCATAACTTTCTTTAGATCATTGTTTGAGAAAGGTTTAGCAGCAAGCACTATCACTACAACCAAATCAGCTCTTAAAAAGATCTTCCAGTTTGGTTTCAGCATAGATCTTACGGATTCTTACCTTACCTCCATACCAAAAGCTTGTGCTAGACTGAGACCATCAACGAGACCTAAATCAGTCTCTTGGTTTTTAAATGATGTCCTCAAACTGGCCTCGACATTAATAATAGACTCATGCAACTATATATCTCCTGAGGAAAACCCTATTTTACTAAGTTTAGCCTCAGGAGCTAGAATATCAGAACTGTCAGCCTTATCAAGGGAACCGGGTCACATTGAGTTCCTCCCCTCTCAGGGAAGTCCTTCTATCCCCAGATCGCCACTTTCTAGCCAAAAATGAAGATCCACAGGACAGATGGTCCTCGTGGAAAATCCTACCACTACCTCAAGACATTTCTCTTTGTCATGTCAACTCAATTAAGAGCTTACCTAGGTAGAACAACTCTGAGATCTTCAGGTCCGTTGTTCATTAGGAAGGAGGGTGGTACAATCTCCCTAAAAGGGATCAGGCAACAAATCTTATACTTCATTAAACAGGCCAACCCGGAGTCCTTTCCTCTCGGGCCCACGATGTTAGGGCAGTGGCCAACATCTATTAACTATTTTCAACATATGAATTTTGACGATCTTAAGAAATATACAGGCTGGAAATCTCCGACGAGTTTTTAAACGGCACTACCTAAAACCCTTGGAAGCCCTCAAATTTCCAGCAGTGGCAGCTGGAAACACAAGTTTCTCCTGACTCTTTATAAGTTCTTCTAACTTTCTTGTAGCCTTCCCTTCTGCCTGCCCCATTGCACCCTTACTTAGTTTAGTCGCCTCTATTGTAATTTTTGTTACCTTGAGTATTGCTGTTATGTTCATCATTCTCGTTTGGTTTGGATTCAGTTCTATTGTTTATGTATAAGTCAACTTGATATCCTGTCTTAAGCCTACCTTGTATATATTTTGCTTGTTTGATAGGCTAATTATCCTTAAGTTCTAACCCATGTTTAAGGGTTCATACTATTAACTATTATTTGTAAGACTGTAATTTAAGTTAATCATTATACTATTAACCTTACATGTGTTTGTTTTACCTTCTTGCTTATCTGTACTGTCCCCTCAAGCATGGTGTTTTAGCATTCTCTGGTACTATTTCACAGGGTGACACAGGTTAAGCCCAGAAAAGGGATTTTGACGAAGGAAAAATCTATTTCTGGGCAACGACCTGTGTCGCCCTGTGAAACCCCACCCTGTAGTTAGATTGTCCTCACCCAGCTTACCCCAAGCTTGGAGGCTATCTTCAGGAATGACGTCACAGGCGTCGGAGGCGCTCACGGTAGTAGTAGAGGGTACCGGGAGCTGTAGCACGGCTCCTCCGTAGTTGGGGGTTTTGTCGAAGGAAGAAGCTAAATGGCAAGGGACCTCTGGTAGTGATTCCACTCGCTCCTTTTCTATACCGACACTTCTCTTAGAGGTGAGTCGAGCCATTTATCTTGGCATTATATTGTTTCTTTTTTTCTCTAGGATGAATAGCAATATTTATACCTAAGAAAATAGTATCAAAGGAACCATTTCACAGGGCGACACAGGTCGTTGCCCGCAGAAATAGATTTTTCCTTCGTCAAAATCCCTTAATTAGTTGACTGAGCTACTTCACTGAAGCTATCAAGTCTCATTTCAAAATTTGCTACATTTCTCAAGCAAAGCTTATTGGCCACATCTTTATGAATAAATGACCTTTGGATCCATCATCAAAAATTATCTTACTTTCAGTAAATTTCCACAATCAGATTTTACTGTAACTTGCCAGGGCTACACTACAATGTATGCTATTACAACCTTCAACTGCTGTCATGACTTGTGTTGTAGCTGCAGGGTCACCCTTTAATCGAGGGGAATTTGCATTCACATAAACAACCGACTTCTCAGGTTTATTTCAATCTTGGGGGGACTGACTAGGCTGAGCGCACACCACCTACTTTAGTTGGTTTAGGGCCTACAATGATACAGAGAAATGAGTGATGCTTGCCCTTTCTACAATTTGGACAGAAACATCATGTTTTCTTGCACAATGCTGACATCTGCTACAATGCTGGCGTACTGAGCTTTTACTACAAAAATGCAATTATAAACAGCTCCTCATGAATAACTGCCAACTGCTGAAGAACTACTATATTGTGATGAACTCTGACATTGTATGGGGTGCTGTGGAGGATTTACTGTTAGAGGGTTTTGGTTCATTCCTTTTATCGTCTTGGTCTAAATAATCTATCATTTCTGGAGACCTGACATAAGTTGATCTAACAACTTAAAGTCCATCATTGCATGCAAATAGAAAAGAAAAATCTTCCGTTTTCTTCCTTGGTACAATAAACAAATAACACCAATTACCAAAACCAAACCAAACCACAAAACCAAGTTGTAGAAACTCAAACCCAGACGACGAAACATTTCACAGCGCAATGTAACCTCTTAACAGAAGGTATACAGACGACACTACAAAGAGGAGAGAGAAAAAAGAGAAATACGTACTAAAACACTGAACTTGTCAAAAATCAACAGCCTTTCACAAATCAGGTAAGGATCATTAGGCATAGCCAAACGTTCAATATAGGTTAATATTCAGCTTTTCTTATATTTTGATTATGATAAATAAAATTTATATTTTGATTATGATAAATAAAATTTATATTTTGATTATGATAAATCAAATTTATATTTTGATTATGATAAATAAGATTTAATAAATAGTTTTGTTTTAAAAGACATATATGCACACATACAGGCTTACATCTTTGAGTACTAAAATAAACTCTTAAGACATCAAAAATTGTAACAGAAACTTAGTCTGTCTGCATCGCACAGTGGAAAGTTTATTGGTGGACTGTTCTGTTTTCAACATTACCTACATTTCTCATGCAGTTTGTCAGGACAGCATAAACATGGGCTTTACAATACAGTTGTTTAATTCCTGCCTCTTATTACAGATTAAGGATAGAGGTATATGGCAGTCCCCGGTTATTGGCATTAGTTCCATTCCTGGGGGTGTGCCAATAAGCAAAAACGCCATTAACTGGAATCTGGCAATTTATGGTGCCATAAGCACCCTTATGGCTCCGATAAATGAAACTCGGCCCATTGTGGCACCATAAATCACCGATTTTATGGCGCTAGACAAGTGTCATAAACCATTAACCGAGACCACAGATAACTGGGGACTGCTGTACAATAACAACTGTGGAAATTACTGTTGAACACTGCAAGAGATACAGCTTCAAGTTCAAGGTTGCCAATAGATCCTTCATTTTGACAAAGGATTTATCCCTAAATGGCTTTGCAAGGCCAATGCTCCTTTGCTTATCATTTCTTAACATAACTTTGTTGTTGACAACAATATCTCACTCACCTTAAAAGTTGGCAAAACTTTAATTTATTTGGTTGTTACTTGACACATTTGAGGCTTGGGTAATGAGTAGTGGCTCTGAATGTGGATAATAATGAAACAGTTTCTCCAGAAAAGGTGATAATGAAAAATGTACATGATTTTGACATATTTTAATGAACATTCTATAAAAATATTTTAATGAAAATTCTTAAGATTAATACAAGCAAAACATGAGACATTAAATTAACACTTATCATAACTAAAGAGTGTCAACAAATACCTTCTTAGTTCTAATACAATATTTGGAATAGAAATTTGCCCCCATTTCTTTCTTCTGCTTCACTTTCTAAACTCCATTCAAGTCTGAGAAGCAGGGCCATATCTCTTTAGGACCTCTCAGCTTTCACAGAGGTTTGTGGTCATAAA
>NC_087214.1:39857997-39883936 GCF_015104395.2 Macrobrachium nipponense | reverse complement strand
ATCGTTGTAATGAAGATTGTTGTTGTCTCACTTGTAATATAACGTTTGTTTATTAAGGGGAGTTCTAGTTTAAACTTTCGGCCAAGACGTTATCTTACAACCGTGTCTATTATTATATATCGGTCATATTCATTACACAATACTTAAAATTGATCAGCATTTTAAAGTTATATTGGTATTGCCGAAAATCACGAACATCATAACAGGATATTTTAACCTTATCACGTAAGCCAAGTTTACAGCATTGGTTGCAGAGCGTTTCCTACAAATTCTACAATAGGAAGCAATAAAGAGAAGTGCAGCAGTACCTGATTGAATATACCCAAAAATTCAATGAATTTGTTAAGTTTCCGACACTTAGCTTTCTCTCTCTCTCTCTCTCTCTCTCTCTTATACTAGCTAACTTAGTGACAAGAAAAACCCCTGCGCTCAGTATGCAGTTCTGATATGTCATTAGTGTATTCAGGAGAAGATCAGTGACCCAATATTAAAGCAAAGAAATTTCTCATCTCTGATACTGTAATGTCATAAACTCTTGTTCCCTTGAGTGTTCGCTTCATATATTACCCCATTTCATAATATGAAATTAACGATAGGATCTCTCTACAGTCAGTTCCATTATAGAATCCTTAAAAATAGAATGAAAAAACTTTATTCCTGATATACTATCATCAAAATCAAAGGTGTGTGGCAAAAAATTATCGCCACCAATCCTTTGCCACACTGGATTAGCTGGTTTGACGTTTCTGACAACCTCCTAGGCAGGCCACCCTTACCTCCCCTCCCCCGCGCAGTTCATACAAATGGAAGACGAGCAGTGCAAACGGCCAGCAAGACCTCTAATAAGGCACTAAGTAGTACAGAACCAATATCGATACAATAAGCTATGAAGGCGCACAAAATTAAAAACTTAAGAACGTCACATGACGTAAACATGTGTGGGACGACTTCTGCAACACGTCATATGATGTGGTTGACCTTTTTAAGGGTTAACCGTTATTTTTTCTAAAATTATGTAGGCACTGATATATTATAGACTATATATTTCGTTGACCTCAGGTGATAGGTGAAGTCATTTGAGCTTTCCTTATAGTGGCTGACATAAAGAGAGTATCATCTACTGAATTGACAGTTACCTTTTAAAATGTCCCCCTATACTCAGAAACGACAATGACGGCCAAAAAAATATGCCACATTTTTACTCTTGTTCATATAACTTAGGTTTTAACCAAAGATACATTGAAAATATCAGTAGGATATAAAGCATTACATTTCAAATAATGGAAACTATTTTAATAGACTCCAAGTAGCTAATAAGCGAAAATAAGTGGCGAAGTATCATATCTGTATCGGCCGGCCACACCACAGTGAACAAAGTATACAGGTAAGGCAATTTGCCAATACTGTTACCGACCTCACTGTATGAAAACAGTGATCGGCGAGTCATTCAGTTCTATAATTCAATGCTGTTAACAAGAAACGGTGATTAGGAAGACATAAAAAACATGTAGGGCCTGAGTAAGTAGGAAAGTTTACTGCAATACTCTCAATATTGTATGGAGGCATTATGCCATTTTTTTTTTACAGATACTTCGAATATTATATCTAGAATACCATGGTTATAACAAAACTTGTTGTGAATTATGTTTATTAAAACATATAATCAAATAACTAGTGAACAAAATGAGAACATTTTGTCCTATTACAAAAAATATAACATTTATATTATACAATCTAATACCTTGACCATCCACCCTCTCTCTCAGTCACTTCCCTCAATCTGTCGGGCATCGAATGAACAAGGTTGAAAATTTGCTGCGGTCTCCGTCTACAAATTTTCCACAGAGTTGATGTGAGCCATGAGTTGCTGTGTTGTTCTCTCATGTTCCATTTTCCATGTGTTCACCATCTGGGCCCACACGTGTTCAATCACATTCATATCTGCTCCTTTGCTCGGCCATTCAAGAAGAAGCAGGTTATCCTGTCTGGCAAACCACTCTTGAACAACGTGAGCAGTGTGAACAGGATGGGCCCTGGTGGGAAGGGAAAATTCCTTTCTCGTAACGAAGGAAAGAAGGAGGTTTGCAGCAGCTCAACATACTTAACTGCTGTAAATCGTCCCTCGATACGGAACACATCACCCATACCATGCAGACTCACCCAGCCCCATACGTTGCAGGTGACATGGCCAGATCAAACCACCTCAACGATGTTACGGGTTCATATCTGAATGAGAGAAAAAAATGGGGGTGTAGAATATAAATCATATATATATATATATATATATATATATTATATATATATATATATATATATATATATACATATATATATATATATATATATATATATATATATATATAATATATATACCTTTGGAGAATTTAAATTCTCAGTGATGAACAACACTGAAAGAATCCCTCTTGTGTAATTATTTATTTAATATATTATATTTGAGGAAAAAGAGCAAATGATGCCACTGTCCCTTACCTAATATTTATCTCAGAAATAGCACTCTTATTTATGTTAACTCCCTTTGTATATTTTGACAGTCCACTTCCGTGGAACAAAATCTGAAGATTAATAATTAATATAAAGAAGAATGCAACTGATAATTGATGCAAGTAATGATTTTCCTTATCATATCGAGTTCTATTTGTTCGCCAACAATGCAGCTTCCCATGCGATGTGGACGAGAAGCCCTTCTCGTTAGTAAAGATGACCCTGCCCCAAAAGTCCAAACCCTTATCAGCATGACGTTGGGCAAAATCCAGCCTTCCCGCCTTATGTCGCTCTGTCAAGAGCTCCTTCGTCGCTGGAGTTCTGTGATGAATCCCAGCAGCGTGGAGTCTGTGTCGTACTGTCATCGATGACACTTCTAATCCAAGGTTTTCATGAATGGCCTCGGCGTTGGTTAAGGGTTGCTCTCGAGCGGCCCTGATAATGGCGTCATCCTCAGCTGGGGTGGTTTTCCGTGGACCCCCTGGCCTAGCTAAGAGAACATATCTTAAATGTTTAACTTATAATTTATATAACATCGCAATCAATTCTAGATTCTTCGAATTTTGTACTCGATGGATTGATCATCAATTTTAAAGAAACATGGCTGTATAACTTTTTGGTTTCAAAAGCATATCAAATAGGAAACGGAGATTCATATATCCATAATATTCTCAATTTGGTTGGTGGTTATTAAAACTGTAAATCATTCCTGAGCCATCACTGAAATGACATTTAATAAATAAATTATAGCTATAAAAAGACACACAATGACTGTGACGGGGTGGGCACAAATAAAATGCTCTTATAGGCTTAATTTTACCGAGACAACTCAATCGACTATCTAACTTTGTTCATGGTTGAGGTCGGCAAGGGCCAACCACCCACCGGTGTGGAATTATGGAGGTGCACCTGAAATATTACTGTGATGTTGGAATGGCTGTGGATATCTGTAGTCTAACCAAAATTATAATAGCGAGACGAAATACATTTAAGAAAGAAACTTTCATATCAAATAAGCAAGATTAAATAACCATGAACAATGTAACATATCCACCAATCATTCAGCATAAACAACTTACGCAAGTCGTTAAAGTTCCCACTCTCCTCCCACCTTCTTAACCACAACTGTACCGTGGTGGGGGACACACCAACATCACGTGCAATGGCTCGTATCGAGAAACCATTGTCGCGTAAAGGGACAATTTCGATTCATGGTGATTGGTTATGAAGTCTAACCCATTTAAAAATCCTGCTGACGACCTTACCTCCGTTGGGATTCAGACTCTGTTTCGAGTCGAGTAAAACAATACCATGATTCATATATCATTATATCGTTCCTTGATTGTAGGATTAGCCAATAGGGATCATAATCACCATGGTATGAAATAAAGATACTGCTGTTAAATATAATATGCTCACATAATTATTGTTCCTGTTAATAATTACATTGAGAACTGAATACTCGTTGAGCACTGCTTCATAAAATGAGCTCGGTAAAAGTGTTCGCGAATTCTCTAACCCATTTCTCTGTAACTATGATTCGTATAAGTACGAGATTTTGCTATAGTGTACTACACCAGTACCGTAATTTATAAGTATCATGAATCACAAATTATAAAGAATAGACACTTGTCCTGTACGAAGAGGCAAAAGGCTCGATTAGCCAGAAATGGATATGAACACAACAGTATAAAAAAAAAAAAATTCGTCTACCTTCTCCCTCCACCCCCACTTCCCCACTTTCTCTTCCTTCCCTCACCCTCTCTCCTCGCTCCCTTCTCTCCTCTCTCTCTGAATGTTACTTCAGTTTAAGTATATTTTGTACGATTTTTTTTTATATATCCATCTATCTAATCTAATAATAATAATTTACAATAATGTTTATATCTAACGATTCACTTGGTTGTTACCTGCCAGCAAGGTTGGCATTACGGTACGGTACGGCACGGTTGATATTTTAGCCTATGTGTACGGTACGGAATTAAGCAACGACAATTTTACCAAAGTACGTTACGGTATAGTTCAGGTACGGAAAAAATATGCAAAAAACAAGGGAACAATATTCATTAATTATTAATAATAATAACCAGTTTTTTTTTTTTACTATTATTCTTAGCATCAGCAGCAGTAGCAGTAGTAGTAGCTATTACTATTTTTATCTTAAGGTCAAATTGTTTTTTCTTTCTTTAGTGACTATTGACTTGGGTAAGGAGTAAATGATTATAATTATTAGAGTGAGAGATATCTGCATGTATGGTGGAGTAGTAGAACGATATATACTGTGATTGATGGTAAAGCTACTGTTATAAGTTATCGTTGTGTTTTGGTTTATCCCTTGTCCTTGCGCAAATCTTCCAATTTGGACTCGGGCATCAGCCATATAGCTTGTATTACGAAGGTGAAGAAGAGATGGCCGCCTAGGAACATAACTGTCGGCATGGTAGCAGAAATCCGTTTGTCACGCAACTTTTCAACTTTTTTTTTTAGCAAAGAGAGAGCCGCCAATTGCCTACAGATTGGTTTGAATAGGTAACTGGTTACAGTTGCTCTATGTGTTACAAATAAAAATTGAACATTTTTACCGGACATTCCTTTGTGTTATAGCCTTGATTATACCGAAAAATTATAGCAAAATCTCGTACTGATACCAGTCTTCATTACAGTGTTATTGACCAAAAAACGTGACTGCACTGTCTGTGAAACCCACAGTAAGAGAGCTTTACCAATTACAAATAAACATTACCTTTTATCTGAAATGTTTTTAATTATACGTTTTGAAGTTAACTGTAATTGCGGTTGTTTTTTATTTATACTTAATGGTAATTGTAATTGTAACTGAAAAGTTCAAATAATAAAGTACTTTATTTGAAATTGTTATCCTAGAGCAGCCCTCTTACTTTTCGAGAACTCATCTTAATCAAATGCAACAGAGATGTTTTGAGTCGCAACCCAATTTATTTATTATATTATTAAGGGAGAATCTTAACAAGCCAGCTACCAATTCTAAAAAAATTTCTATTCCATTTATTTCCTTTTTTTGTGCAAAAAGTTTTGTGAAATTTTTGTCCAATATTTAAGTTTTGTATTTCAGTATTATTGAAGTTGTAATTGTAATTCGATAACAGGTCAGGTAATTATGATTCTAATTGTAATAGACATAAAGCAAACGTAATTACCCCTAACCAACTTATATTACATAAGATATGCGACAGTAGCTACTTCATACGAAATGGATGAGCATAAAAATAATGGGAACAAAAATAAAAAAAAAAATTTATGCATACATGGGAGAAAACTGATTAGAAATTCAGTGATTTTTCCACTACACTTCGGCTTCTCTCGGGGCACCTGTGAATTGTTCAATCTTTGATAAATCGACTTTATCTTTCTCTGGATCTATGTGGTTCTGCACCCTTATTGGCCAGGCAACCAATTCAAATCCTCTCGACCTTGAAACCATTCCTGGACTATTCTGGCCGTCATGAATGAAAATGACAGGACTAGGTGGAAAGGGATAATTCCGCTGTTGAAGTGAAGGGAGGAAGAAATCCTGAAGAATTTTAACGTATTTTTCACTGGTGAAACCCTTCAGTCTTGGTGATATCACATATACCATGTAAGGAAATCCAGGCCCACACGTTTACGGTTACAAGCCACTCCTGGCCACTTCGTAAATGTTTCCTCGGTGGTATCTGAAGGAAAACAATCTAAATTTTCAACAATTTACGCGTTGCTTTCCGTAAAAGGAAAAATAATGATATATCGTTTAGGGAAATGTAATGCTAAGTAACAACCCCTGCATTAGGATAATGTTTATTCATCTATGAGGATTAATACTTATTACAAGTTTGCCTCCTCCAACCTCTTATACACTAAAACAGCTCGAAAGCTGATTAGTAGAATTCACGTTAAGAGAGGAACAGCACCACCTTTAGTAAACAGTGTTTCAAACAGACAATTAACAATGACAGTAATGACCTGAGATGTTGCAATGCCAGTAACAGCCAATCAATCAATCAATCCCAGTAATCGTGTGATTTAATATATCACTTTGTTCGGTGATAATGATATCACTGACCTCTATTACACGCTAACAAGTTTGTCACCCAATCATGGCTAGACTGAGGTGTTGTATAAATTTTGATAGGTTATCTGTCCTCTGCCAGTAGTATTCGTTATAGTCTCCAAATGAACAGCAACATATTGTTCTCCGGGCGCAGATCGTCGCTCTAAGAGAAAGTGGGCCTTCAATAGGTGCTGTTGCACAGCGTCTTGACGTCTCCCCTACAACAGTAAATAAATGGAAAAGGAGGCAAGCTTAGACTGGGAAATTGACCGACTTTGGATAGCATTTATTTATTTCATTTATTTATTAATTTTTTAAACTATAAACCTTATAAACCCGTGAAATTATGAAACCTAAATTACAGTTGCCTTGGTCCTGTTGAACTCTAATAGTGATTCTTTCTCTTTACTTCCGAGAATACCAAATAGCGTTCCCATAAGTAAAAAACAGGCTATAATTAATCTTGATTATGTAGGTATCTGCATGTTAATTACCTATTTCAGTTCGAAGACCTCCACCACGAATGACCACCCGTGAGGATAACAACGACATTCGACGAGCAGCATAAGAAGATCCTTTTACCAATACTATTGCTATTTGTGAACGTCTGGCATTAAATGTTTAGGCTATGACGGAGCGAAGACGTCTGCATGAGGCAGGAATACCTCATAGAATTCTTGCCAAGAAGGAATTTCTCGGCATCGTGCTGATAGGCTTGCCTTCGTTCAACGGTTTGTGGGGGAGGATATGGAATTTTGGTCTCGAGTCGTATGCAGTGATGAAAGGTCTTTTACTAGCAGAAGTCACGGCAGAATACATAACCGAAGACCGAGTAATATAAGGTGAGTTTCTAAAATCATTAATAACAGTCAGACTTTAATAATTATAAGCAAGGTAATATTATAATCAAAAGATAATAATTTTGTCAATAACCGTGTATTTTCCGCTAATTGAATTTATATTGCCACGAGAAGTGTGAAAATAAAAATTCTTCATTGAAAACCCCCCATTAGTTCTACTATGGCCAGCTTTCAGGCATTAAGCAAATACATTATTAATGTTATGAATAATCGCGTAGGCAAACTTATAATATAGAGTACACCCTGTTTACTGAATTAAAGGATATCATATAACGGACTGTTGCAGATCAAAGTTAATGCTATTATAAGTATTAATCTTTGCAGATGAATAAACATTCTTAACTTATTGCAAGGGATGTTACTTAGCATTTTATTTCCCCAAACGATATAGAATTATTTTCCCTATTACGACTATTACGAAAAGCAAAGCGTGAATTGTTAAAAATTAGATTTTTTCCTTTCAGATACTACAGAAGAAATTTACGAGGTGACCAGGAATGGGCATGTCACAATAAACGTGTGGGGCTGGATCTTCTTACATTATATGGATGATATCACCAGGATTGAGTGGAGGCTCACTGGTGAAAAATACATTGAAATTCTTCAGGATTTCTAACTTCGTTCACTTCAACAGCGGAATTATTCCTCCCCACCTGCTCCTGTCATTTTCATTCACGACCGCTGCCCCATCCATACGGCCAGAATAGTCCAGGAATGGATTCAAGGTCGAGAGGATCTGCAGTTGCTTGACTGGCCAAGTAAGGATGCAGACATGAACCTCACTATGAATATTTAGGCTAATTTGGTAAAATGTTGGGAGCCTGAGAGGGAGAGGAGACCAGATCAACTTATGAACCTCTGGGAACACAATGGAAACTCTTCCACAACCGACCACAGATCGTCAGAAACCATGAATCTTCTATGCCTAACAGATTGCAAGAGGTGATCTAGAAGGAAGGTGGCTGGACTTCTCACTAATATTAAAAATAAATGTAAAAATTGAGTGTGTATATTTGGATTACCCCATGGCTTCCGCTGAACTTCCATATCGTATGATGTAAAAATAAAAATGTAAACAGACCTATGCATATCGTTTAGCTCCAAGTCATGATTATTATAATTTATTTATTAGAAAGGTGAATTTGATATTTTAAAGGAGTTCAAAATCTAAAGGGAATTTCGCTATCCTGATTTTTTCTTAAAAAATTATCTAAAAAGAGAACACTAGGACAATATGATCAAACTACATTTCTCCAAATAGCTTTCCACAATGGAAAGGTAAATGACTGAAGGGGCTGTTTAACAATAGAGACGTCTGTCTCTATTGTTAAGAGCGAAAGGAATTTCTGTCCGTATGACATTAAAACATGTATCACAATTAATATATTAGAAAATAGAAGCCAAGTAGATATGTTTATCCATATCATGTAATAATTATTGTAATGAACGGCGTGTAGGGAATAATCTCTACAGTATATTCAAGAGGGAATACAAACCCAACCATGAATACATGAAACCTCTGAATATCAACAATTATTTATCATTGGCAAACGAATTAAGTTTACCATATGGGAATGGTTAAAAGTTTGCACCAAGTTTGGGAGTCCTTCTTCACTTTCCATTACACGTTGTGGAATTTTCTCTGTCCCTAGTAGTTTCATTTTGATTCCTCTGTAACATCTAGTCTCTCTCTCTTTCTCTCTCCTTTTCATTCTAATGTATTTACAAGAGAGAGTGAGTTTAACCCAATCCTTCGTCTTGTAAATGTTGTTGTATTCAGAAAATCTACAGCAGTATAATAATATTAGGATAAACACTAAAAACACGCAGGCATTAAAGATAAACAAGAAAATATTTCAAGTGGAGCTTTTCGTTAGCCATACACTCTATCCACTCATCGGGGTCGCAATAGGCCCATTTTACCCCTAGTCCCCCACCCATTTCAGTGTAGCAAAGCCAGGCTGAGGACATCGGTACAGCAAAAGCAAGAAGCTTGTCAGTTTTAATTACATTTTAGAATTCCAAAACCTGTAAGACGGCTTAACAAGAAGAACTCGTTTTCGGGTATGTTCAATGAAGTGTTGCTGCGCTTCTCTTTATAGCTTCCTATTATATTATTGGTAGGAAACGCACTGCAACCGATACTATAAACTTGGCTTACGTGATAAGGTTAAAATATCCTATTATGATGTTCGTGATTCTCTCCAATACCAATATAACACTAAAATTTTGATCAATTTCAAGTATTGCGTAATGAATATGACCGATATATAATAACAGACACGGTGGTAAGATAACGACTTAGACAAAAGTTAAATGGAATCTTAATAAACAAATATTAAAAGTGAGACAGTAATCTTAGTTACAGCGATATACCCTGCTCAGATTTCTTTTTTTTTTACTCCGTGTGTGTGGTGTTTCTCTAACCATACCTAAAGACTCCTCCCACTGAAAGAATTCCAGAGCTTATTGGTGAAACTCTTGCTAAGAGAGGAAGAGTCCTCCCCCCATCCCCCTCAGTAAACACTATTACCATATAATTTTTCGAAGTCCCTCAAGAAGGTGTACCAGGGAAACCTGTGTCCAACTGTACATAGAGGAAGGTTAAGAATGAACTGCAGTTGTCAAAATCAAGACAGATAATCCCCCCCCCCAAAAAAAAAAAAAAAAAAAAAAAAAAAAAAAAAAAAAACAGAAATAGTCCAGGCAGCCGAAAACACATCCACCTCTGCTGCAGCCAGAATCAAAAAGAGCACTCTCTCGAAACACTCGCTATTGACCAAACTACAAAACAAACAAAATTAAACAACTACCTCAATTACACTCAGTTGTTTCTATCACAAAATACCGTTCCACCAACCACCGCTTTATCTCTCTCTCTCTCTCTCTCTAACTGAAGAATTTGGCAATACAGAAAATTCAATCCTCCACAATGGAGTTTTGGGAGTTACACTAAATATCAGGATGTGAACAGAATAAGAATATACTGACTTACCTTTGGATGATGTTCTTTAATTATATTCTAAAGGATTTATTGAACTGTTATTAGTTAATATTTTTCTACAATATGAAATTTTTTAATGTTACATCTCAACCTCTTACTGTCAACGTGATCTACCACCCATTAAGGATATTGATAATACGTATATGGAAATACATTATTTTTGGTCTTCTGTTTTACCTCTTTATGGAGCAGAGTTGACTCTTGCTGTTCGTGGACTCACGATTATTGCAGCTTTTTTTTGTGTGTTTTAACAATCAAAAGAGGCCGTTCTACGTGTTTTCAGAAGGGGTTGAAGTGTTCAAGGTTTAGCAATCCGCAGAGGGTATGGTACCCATACCCACGAGTGCAGGGGTTCTACTGTACACAAATTTTTCCCTCAAGGAGTGAATGATTCAGTCCTCAACTATACATACAGTTTCAGAATTTTTCAAATGGACAATTCAATGGGGCCTTTGAACGCTGAAATGATCAATTATATATCTGCATAATGGAAGTAAATGAGTACATTATTGATTATGAAAATCTATTACCACACAAATACTTATAAACAAAATCATACTGCATAGTACAGGATTCCCTTCTTAGTGTGGGAATTTGTTAAGTGATGATTAGTGGACTGTAAATTTAAGAGAGGTTACACAGCTTCTATACTCAGAATAATCGAGTGCACAGACTTCGGAAAACACATACACTCTGCAACCTAGCCTATACGGAAAAAATCACTTGCAAGGCATTACTTACAGCAACATTGAACGATATTACAATGACTATACAATAAACAATAACACCAATTACCAAAACCAAACCACACCACAAAACCAAGTTGTAGAAACTCAGACCCAGATGACGAAATATTTCACAGCATGATGCAACCTCCTAACTGAAGATTCACAGGGGACACTACAAAGAGAGGAGAGAGAGAGAGAGAGAAATAATACACTGAACTTGTCGAAACCTGACATCCTCCAAAGGGAAGGAAGATGTGGGAGAGAGATAATACCACAAAAGTTTACCATCAATTAGTTCTCGCCTGAGTCTAGCTGCTTGTCTCGTAGGACGTGGCTCACTTACATCATTATCCAGTATTGTAGTATGATCTTCAGTGGACTCAGTCACAATGTCATCTGAAGCACTATAGATTTCAAGAGGGATAAATTTGTCTAAGGTCCTTCTACTCATAGTCCCTTCACAAAGAACACCTACTGAACAGACTGTATTTTCTGAATCTGGGTAAAGTTACAATGCAACGTTCAACAATCATAACTTCCCCTACTTTTGGCTTCTTGATTTGGCTAGCATCCTTTGCTCCATAGTGACACTCACGAAGACAGGTTAGCTGTCCTGTTTGCCACATCTTCTCAAAATGGTTGACTATACTGGATACATAACTAAAGTTTTCATTCAACTGACTACGATCAAAGTACTTAGGGCAATGTGTTAACAATTCTACCAGTCAACAAATGGGATGGAGTTAAAGGCACTATGGGGCCTTCTTCATCAAGATATGTTAAGAGACGTTGTTTATCCTACACTGTATTTCTCTCAATACAGTTTCAAGTTCCTCTACACCAACAATCTCTCTAAAAAGAACTTTCTTTAAACGAGATTTTACTAGACTCATCATATGTTCATAAAATCCACTCTGCCATGGGGCATGGGGAGCTATAAACTTCCATTTTATATTATGTTCCTTCATTTCGTGATCTACTTTAGGATGCTTAACCATTTCCTAAAAAAATTTGGCACTAGCAATGAAATATATGCCATTATCAGAAATGACAAGATTTGGAAAAGAGTACAAGCCACAAAACCTCCAAAGGAAATTAATAAAACTTGCTGTAATCATATTATCAGGGGCTAGCTCCAGACGGACAAGTCTACTTGAAGTGCATATAAACAAAACAATGTAACACTTGTGAGGTAATTGTTATCGGTCCAGAATAATCAATGTCTACATATGCAAAGGGTCAAGTGAACTGAACCCTTCCAATGGGCAATGGAGGTGGACCAGGGTACTCAATCTCCTACCGGCTACTCTTTTACAAACAACACAGTGGCTTAATAAGGTCTTGATAGTTTGTCTGCACTTTGGCATTTAATACTGTTGTCTAATCAAAGTTAGGGTGTCCTTAACACCACCATGCAAACATCTTACATGTGCATAAGTGATTAATAGCTTAGCAAAATGATTCTTGGTAAGGATCAAAATATTAAACTTGGTACTCTGATCTAACTCTGAATGATGTAATCTACCATGGGAGCAAAGTAAACCTGGAGACTCCTCATAAAAATAAAAAACTATTTGCCATCGGAGTCAAGAGGGCAACTACCTTCTATCAAATGATTACATACACTAGGATAGCAAGATTTTTGTACAGCTTGCATCCAATAAACGCTAGGTTTGGGAATAACTAACTGAGACCTTAGCGCTCTAATAAATCTGAAAACATACCTGTTATACTCTGAACAATTTAAACAAAGATGAATATTGTGTAATTTTGTTTGTATGGCATTTGTATGCAAGGAACCAGTGGTTATTCAGCAATGGGACCAACAGCTTTATGTGATTTTCTAACCACGTTGTGAGTGAACTTCTATCAACAGAAATACATCTCTCTCATATTATTCTGTATAATCAAATATTGGATCAACCCTAGGCAATTCTGGAGTGATCTTGGAGACAATTTCACATATGATTACACTAGATTTCTGAACAGGTCCTCCATCAGGATGAGGTAACCATTTAGGACCAGAAAACCAAATCGGTGAATTACTGAGCTGCTTAATTGAAATACCTCTCGTGGTCAAGTCAGCTGGATTTGCAGCAGACGCAACATATAAGAACTGAAAGGTGGACCCGTTGTCACGTAGTATATTAGCAACTCTATTACAAACGTAAGGTATCTTACTATTGTTATTTGCTACCCACTGCAATGCTACTTCAGAGTCTGACCAAATCACAACTCTTTCCATATTAAAATATCTCGAAATATATTTACAAGATAAGTGGCAAACTGGGTGCCTAACTGCAAAGAAGTAAGTTCAAGTTGGGGCAAAGTTCTAGTTTTCAATGGAACAACTCTAGCCCTTGAGGCTACTAAATGAGACTCACACTTATCACTTACATAACAAACAGCGCCATATGCTTTGTCGCTGGCATCTACGAAGGTATGTAGAGTGTGTGGCTCATGTAAGACACAAGCACTTCTAGGAAATTCACGAGAGGGTAATTGTTCTATCTCTTGCGCTGAATTTTGCCATTTTCTTAAGAAATGGGGATAAATGAGGATAAATGAGTGTCCCAACTAACTTGTTCCTTCCATGCTAACTAATTTAACAGCCTTCTTTAATTAGTATGGGAGAGCAAAATCCTAAAGGATCAAAACAAGTAGAAACTAATGATACCAGCTGATGCTTGGTAAGAAATTCTAACTTGAAAAATTACAAGGATTAAGTGACAAGGTATCCCAGAAACCAAGAACATTATTTGCAACAGGAAATTCTACTCCTAAATCTGTACATCTACTATGAAAATTTAAATCATCTGAATTAGTGCTTCATTGGGTCAAGATCATTCCAGCTTTACCTAATTCGGTATTGGCTGCATCATAAATTCCCAACAAATCTGTTGAGTTGTCTGAGGTGCCTTGTGGATGGTCAACGTAAAACGAGGGAGACAACAGCTCTGCATATTGATTATTTGACTTACTTAAATGACATTGCAGAGTTATCTGCAACAAGAATGGACCATAAGAGCTCCAAATAAGACTGATGTGAAATTATATGTTTTAAAAGGACTAGATTCATCAAAGGGGTTTTCTAACCACAGAAAACAAGTGTAGTGTCTCTGATGATGTTGCAAACCTACTTGCAAAATGGCTTTCTCAATAACCGCAACAAAGGCAAATAAATGACTGTGTTCTGAATGTTAAAAAGTGTCACCTAACCTCTCTGTTAAAGATGATCCTGTTAACAAACAATCGTTTAAGGCGGCTGTGGTCTTACTCACCTTAGCACTGCAATTCTACACAATATGTATGGGGTTGTAGATGAGTGCTTAGCTACAGCATGATGTGGAAGGTAGTGAGTGTGTATTAGGAGTTACTACAGGGTTTTCAACCTCTTCAATGAAACTTGACTTCAACTGATCTTTAATGATCGTATCACAGCAAGAAAGCAACTCGGGTTAATTACGAAACTTCTTTACTTGATTAAGCATTTGACCTAAGGCAAGCCTATAATTGGTCGGAAGAAAAGGGACAATTTTCTTTTCTTTAAATGGCAACTCCAGCCAATATCTCCCATTAACATACTTGACTGTGGTTTCAAAGTGAACTTTACTTTTGAAATTTTCAGGTGAATCTTTAATAGGGTTTATGCCCATCACATCCATCCCAAAGTTTGTGAACTGGAAGAATTTAATCTACTTTACCACCACATGCTATGTATGGTTCTGTGACACCAGGAGTAATCTCTGACTTAAGAGCTGACTCTACATACTAATGTTCGAGCACAAGATACTGGCTCTTTGCAAGGAAAATGTGGAATACCATAAAAGAAATATCCTCGAGGTGATGCAGACAAATCTATGTTACCTACAGTGGTCAAACCAGACAAATATCTACCAAAGGAATCTGAGTCATTCATAAGTTGCATATTATCAACCACATCAAAGTCAGTTTGTTTATCTGCTAAATTGTAGCCCAATTTGGTAAGTTTTTGTACTATTGCATGTAGTCCTGGGGTGACAATACTAGGCATTTTATCAACAACAGCCATTGAAATTCACCTCTTCTGTTGCCAACCGAGACAACAGATCTAACAATTTCATAATTAGTTGACTGAGCTACTTCACTGAAGCTATCAAGTCTCATTTCAAAATTTGCTACATTTCTCAAACCAAGCTTATTGGCAAAATCTTTATGAATAAATGACCTTTGGGATCCATCATAAAAAATTATCTTACTTTCAGTAAATTTCCACAATCAGATTTTACTGTAACTGTCGCTAGGGCTACACTACAATGTATGTTATTACAACCTTCAACTGCTGTCATGACTTGTGTTGTAGCTGCAGGGTCACCCTTTAATCGAGGGGAATTTGCATTCACATAAACAACCGACTTCCCAGGTTTATTTTCAATCTTGGGGGGACTGACTAGGCTGAGTGCACACCATCTACTTTAGTTGGTTTAGGGCCTACAATGATACAGAGAAATGAGTGATGCTTGCCCTTTCTACAATTTGGACAAGTATAGATAACTGTTTGGCAGTCAGAAACATCATGTTTTCTTGCACAACGCTGACATCTGCTACAATGCTGGCGTACTGAGCTTTACTACAAAAAATGCAATTATAAACAGCTCCTCATGAATAACTGCCAACTGCTGAAGAACTACTATATTGTGATGAACTCTGACATTGTATGGGGTGCTGTGGAGGATTTACTGTTAGAGGGTTTTGGTTCATTCCTGTTATCGTCTTGGTCTAAATAATCTATCAATTTCTGGAGACCTGACATAAGTTGATCTAACTTAAAGTCCATCATTGCATGCAAATAGAAAAGAAAATCTTCCGCTTCCTTGGTACAATAAACAATAACACCAATTACCAAAACCAAACCAAACCACAAAACCAAGTTGTAGAAACTCAAACCCAGACGACGAAACATTTCACAGCGCAATGCAACCTCTTAACAGAAGATACACAGACGACACTACAAAGAGGAGAGAGAGAAAAAAAGAGAAATACGTAGTAAAACACTGAACTTGTCGAAACTCAACAGCCTCTCACAAATCAGGTAAGGATCATTAGGCGTAGCCAAACATTCAGTATAGGTTAATACAGTATTCAACTTTTCTTATATTTTGATTATGATAAATAAAATTCATATTTAGACTATGATAAATAAGATTTAATAAATAGTTTTGTTTTTAAAGATATATAAGCACAACATACAGGCCTACATCTTTGAGTACTAAAATAAAATTAAGACATCAAAAAATGTAACAGAAACTTAGTCTGTCAGCATCACACATCATGCGCCTACGTGGCCAGGTAAACAACTGCCAGATACTGCTGGCTAAATACAGTCATATGTCTATTGTCTGAAACACTAAAGGAACTGATGCAATATTTTGTATCCCAATGGTACAACAGCACACTCACTCCGGACCTACCCCTGTAGAAAAAAAAACCACAAATGCTGCACATAAAAAAAATGAGAGAGATTTTAACTTGATGGATAGTTAGTCGGAAAGTGGCACAGCTTCTTAACTCGACCACTGCTGAAGAAAAAATGCTGGCTTAATGTTGACGGGATTTCCCACCCCCATCTGCCTACCTCCAATCAAACACCCTGTTGCCAAGTTTTGACAACCATTTCCAGGTAGTGCTGAAGAACAGTGGAAAGTTTATTGGTGCTGTTCTGTTTTCATCATTACCTACATTTCTCATGCAGTTTGTCAGGACAGCATAAACATGGGCTTTACAATATAGTTGTTTAATTCCTGCCTCTCATTACAGGCTAAGGATAAGAGGTACAGGCAGTCCCCGGTTATTGGCAGGAGTTCCGTTCCTGGGGGTGTGCCAATAGGCAAAAACCGCCATTAACCGGAACCTGGCAATTTATGGTGCCATAAGCATCCTTGTGGCGCACCATAAGCGCCCTTATGGCTCCAATAACTGAAACCGGGCCCGTTGTGGCACCATAAATCACCAATTTTAAGGCACTAGACAAGTGTCAGAAAACCGGATCGCCATTAACCGAGACCACAGATAACTGGGGACTGCTGTACAATAACAACTGTGGAAATTACTGTTGAACACTGCAAGAGATACAGCTCCAAGTTCAATGTTGCCAATAGATCCTACATTTTGACAAAGGATTTATCCCTAAATGGCTTTGCAAGGCCAATGCTCCTTTGCTTATCATTTCTTAACATAACTTTGTTGTTGACAACAAATATCTCACTCACCTTAAAGTTGGCAAAATTTAATTTAGGTTGTTACTTGACACATTTGAGGCTTGGGTAATGAGTAGTGGCTCTGAATGTGGATAATAATGAAACAGTTTCTCCAGAAAAGGTGATAATGAAAATGGCCATGATTTTGACATGTTTTATGAACATTCTATAAAAATATTTTAATGAAATTCTTAAGATAATACTAGCAAATCATGAGACATTAAATAATCAACACAAATCATAACTAAAGTGTGTCAACAAAATACCTTAAAGTTCTAATACAATATTTGGAATAGAAATTTGCCCCCATTTCTTTCTTCTGCTTCACTTTCTAAACTCCATTCAAGTCTGAGAAGCAGGCCATCTCTCAGCTTTCACAGAGGTTTGTGGTCATAAAGCTAGTTCCTATTTCACTGTTTACAATGATATCCTTTGCCACATAGGAACATTTACTGTACATTTCAACCTTTATTTTCCTTAAATTCTAGTCCATCTTAACCATAAAAACAAAAACACACTCAACAAGATTTTCGTCATTTCTACGCTGAACTTAGGTCATTTGGTTTGGCCCACCAGAGTCCCCAACCTGACCATCTTCTCCAGATCAATTTCTTGGCTGCTATTCACACAGCAGAAAGAAAGCAGAACTTCAGTGCATTAGCTTCACATACTCACCATGGTAACAAAGGTCAGGATTAATTGGCCACATTATTCTTAGTTTTGACAAAACTCTAAATGATGCAACAACTGCATCACAAAGTCTTTGACAAAACTCGTCCAGATTATCAGTATAATTTTTCCCTAAAGTTACAATGTCATATGAGAAAATGCTCTTCACAATCATTGTTAGAAAAGGGATTTTGACGTAGGGAAAATCTATTTCTGGGCGAGGAAGCCGTGTCGCCCAGTGAAATATGTCTCCTTTAGCACTATTTCTAGTAAAATATTGCTATAGTACCAGAGAACTGCTAAATTGGACATGTCAGAAACCTCTGACTCGCTCACCTAAATAAAAGGTGTCGGTATAAAACTGGGGCGAGTGTTAAACACTACCACAGCAACCCCTCCAATTAGCCTTTTCCTCATCAAAAGACCCTAAATACGGGGAGCCGACCCATAGGTCACACCCAGCTACCCCGTTGAAGGCGTCTGTGACGTCATACTTATCGATAGCATTGAAGCTTGGTGCATAGCAATGGGGGGGAAAGAAACCAGGGGGGGATTTCACTGGGCGACACGGCTTCCTCGCCCAGAAATAGATTTTTCCTACGTCAAAATCCCTTTTCTGGGCTCAGCCGTGTCGCTCCGTGAAATTGTACCAGAGAAACACCAAGCTACATCCCCCTGAAATGAAATACAATATTAATTTGAACTCAGAAGGGTTAAAGAAATCAAAAATTAGTCTAGAATTGGAAAAATACAATTTATTATTTACAAAAAAACGTCATATAGCAATAACATGTGTCAACAAAACACACACATAATAAAATAATTACCAATAATTTGTATAAAAGTAACACTGTACATCAATTCTAATAACAAAGACATTTGCTGAGGTAGGTAGAATGTTAATGAGGCTGGCATAATGGAAAAGATTCATATGACACAAGGACAGTACTATATTGATGTTGTAGCAGGAGACACTGGTCTCCCTACAGCTATTGCATGATATTTTAGATCCTCCAAAGACTTAAGGTAATGCTCACAGCCAGACATGGTTTGACACTTAAAATAGTTTTCCATATAAATGCAATTGAGCTTCCACCATAAGATCATTTTTTTCCTAGGAACAAAGCTTTCCACTTTCCATATGGCTTCTGTCCTGTGTGAGCAATCATAATACAGATGACTTACAGCATACACAAGTACATAATATGTTCCAAGACCAATCGTGCAACCCTGAAAATCCTGCATGATAGCAAACCCCGTATGTAACAGATTACTATACATATGCAAATCATACAAACAACCTGTATGTGCCCATATGAACCCCATTATAACTCTTATCATACCATTATAGGTTATACAATAGAGAAAAATTATACAAGAAGACAAAGCAGTTTTAGGTAAATACAACTGTGCAAGAGTGAAACCATGAAAAGTAACTTCATATATTGTGTGGGGCATATGGGGGCAACTATAATAATAACAGCAGCAATAATAATAATAATAATAATAATAATAATAATAATAATAATAATAATAATAATAATAAGAATAATTGAGAAGCCTTAATGTTTCATTAAAGATGAAATTGTTTCAACAAAATTTATTCATTAATAAAAGTTCTCAATTTTCTGATGATTGCCTTTTCTGTGGTGGGAAATTCACATAATAGTTGTCCTGTGTTCACTTCATTCACTGTAGGGTATGGATGTTCAGTAAATTTTCATTTGGCTAATGAAACTGCACAAAGAATCATACATAAATTAGAAATACTATTGCAAATTCTTAAAAGCCATCTGCATTTTCCCTAGGTATAAACAAATGTATGAGCGTTCCTCAGCAAGAGTTGGAATAATTCACATACTGTCACCAGTAACTTTTTCCTTCAGCCACAGATTCAAGGTAGGGTGGCTGAGATGGGTTTAAATAGTAAAAGGCCCTAGTTTGTATATAGGTATATGAAAAATAAAATTGAACTAAAAAATCTGTGATTTGTTCCTATGGAAATACAAGCCACAACCTTTCATATAGGAGACTTACTCCTTTGGTGGGAGTTCATCTCTCTCAACTGACTGGGAGTTGAAAAACACTAGGTAAGGTCATGTCCCAGGTTGTGTACTGTGAACAATGGGAGCAATAGGTCCTGTAACCGACTACTTAGTTATTTAGTCTGTTATTGGGATGCCAGAGCAGAGGAGCTCAAAGCCTGAGTAACGTTGTCTGGAGCCTCATGCAGTTGAGTAAATTCTCGGAGGATAAGGTTGGACATGAGTCATAAGGCAACCAAATCTGGCTTAACTGATTGATGTGTTCGATTCCTGCTCCACTACCCACTCCCCTACTTATTGTAAAGGCTGAGAGAGAGAGAGAGAGAGAGAGAGAGAGAGAGAGAGAGAGAGAGAGAGAGAGAGAGAGAGAGAGAAACAAGTATATCTTAGTTTTCCCAGACCACTGAGCTGATTAACAGCTCTCCTAGGGCTGGCCCGAAAGATTAGATATTTTTACGTGGCTAGGAACCAATTGGTCACCTAGCAACGGGACCTACAGCTTATTGTGGGATCCGAATCAAACTATATAGAGAAATTAATTTCTATCACCAGAAACAAATTCCTCTGATTCCCGAGCCGGGATTCGAACTTCGGAACACCGGATTGGCAGCCGAGCGCGAAAACCACTCGTCCAGCGAGGAACAAGAGAGAGGAGAGAGAGAGAGAGCGAGAGAGAGAGAGAGAGAGAGAGAGAGAGAGAGAGAGAGAGCCAGCCTGCTGAAGCTCTATGACTAGGTATTTGACTCTTCTCTCTCCATGATGACACACTTGGCTGGAAGGGTTGGAAGTAGAAGGGTACCAGCTTTCCTAGTTGCTGATTGGGCTTTTAGCTTGGATGCTCTGTGTACGTACTGTCACTAGGGTGTTAAGTATTTTCAATGTGGATATGTATTTTTGTTCTTTCTCTCTCTCTCTCTCTGTGCCTGAATATAGGGGTAAGCCACATATTTTTAAACTAATGATGTAAGTTTACTTTGAAATATTAACCCTT
The DNA here is from genome assembly GCF_015104395.2 of Macrobrachium nipponense. Lineage (NCBI taxonomy): Eukaryota > Metazoa > Arthropoda > Malacostraca > Decapoda > Palaemonidae > Macrobrachium > Macrobrachium nipponense. Next base: position 39,862,835 of record NC_087214.1, on the reverse strand, counting down.
AAACGCCGACTGGACGTATTTTACGTCGACATTTTTTGTCTCTCGGGTGCTGACTGGGCGACGTATTTTACGTCGACATACAAAAGTTTTTTTTAAATTCGCGGAAAAATACTTATAGGCCTACCAGCCTAAAACTTTTGAATCACGCACCTTGGGGTGGGGATGCTGGGAGTTCACGGATCAAGGTGTTGTTTTGTTTACAATCGTTACGCAGTCGCGCAATGCGCGAATTTCTTTCTTATCGCACTAAAAAGTATCTGTGACACATCTCGGAAATTATTTCGTCACTTTGACATAATTTTTGTACCATTGTAAATTAGCCGTTACATGAAGTATTATATATTGAAAATGTGCGCATTTTTATGTAGAATACAACAATAAAACCCACTCATGATTGTAGCTTTTATCAGTTTTGAGATATTTTCTTATAAATAACGATAATTGCCAAAATTTAAAACAACCTTCGGTCAACTTTTGACTCTACCGAAATGGTCGAAAAACGCAATTGTAAGCTAAAACTCTTATATTTTAGTAATATTCAATCATTTACCTTAATTTTGCAACTAATTGGCAGTCTCTAGCACAATATTCCAATTTATGGTGAATTTATGAAAAAAAATTTTCCTTACGTCCGCGCGGTAACTCTTCCGAAAAAAATCATACATGTGATTGTGGTAATGTTTGCACCATTTTAAAATTAGCCGTTATATAAAATTTTATATATGGAAATGTGCGCAATTTCATGCACAATACAACTAAAAACAACCCATGGTGTAGCTTTTATCAATTTTGAGATATTTTCATATAAATAACGATAATTGCCAAAATTTCAACCTTCGGTCAACTTTGACTCTACCGAAATGGTCGAAAAACGCAATTGTAAGCTAAAACGCTTATATTCTAGTAATATTCAAGCATTTACCTTCATTTTGCAACAAATTGGAATTCTCTAGCACAATATTTCGATTTATGGTGAATTTAATTTATGAAAAAAATAACATTTTCTTTACGTCCGCGCGGTAACTCTTCCTTGAAAAAATCATACTTGCGATTGTGGTAATGTTTGCACCATTTTAAATTAGCCGTTTACATAAAGTTTTATATATGAAAAATGTGCGCAATTTCATGTAGAATACAACAAAAAATAATTGAAGGTTGTAGCTTTTCTCATTTTTGAAATATTTGCATATAAATCACGATAAATAGAAAAAAAAACCACGTTCGGTCAACTTTGACTCTACCGAAATGGTCGAAAAACGCAATTGTAAGCTAAAAACTCTTACAGTCTAGTAATATTCAGTCATTTATCTTCATCTTGAAACAAATTCGAAGTCTCTAGCAAAAATATTTAGATTTATGGTGAATTTAAAAAAAAAATCTTTCCTTCCTCCGCACGGATTCTCCGCCACAAATCTCCGAAATGCGTACGTACCATTCTCGGAATATTTGCTCCGTTTCATATTAGGCATTTCATAGAGTTTTATATATGAAAATGTGCGCAATTTCATGTAAAAAAAAAAAAAATATTTGAAGGTTGTAGCTTTTCTTATTTCCGAAATAATTGCATATAAAAAATATATATATATAAAAAAATTCGACATTCGGTCAACTTTAACTTGTCAGATATGGTCGAAAACTGCAATTGTAAGCTAATACTCTTACAGTATAGTAATATTCAATCATTTGTCTTCATTTTGAAAGAAATTGGAAGTCTCTAGGACAATATTTAGATTTATGGTGAATTTTTGAAAAAAATATTTGTTTACGTCAGCGCGTTACGAATTCATGCATTATTTTGTGATAATATTTTCTCTGTGTTGCTTTTATCGTTTTACAATGTGTTATATACCAAAATGATCGCAATTTAGTGTACATTACAACGAAAAAAAAGTAACTTGTTACCTTTAACCGTTTTGCGCACAGCACGCTTTGAATACAATTATATATGAAATTTCGTTTTTGCGCTATCATATATCGCATTATTTAATTATATGATAATGAATTAATTTTTTTTCCATTTTCTGATGGTTGCATACTAAACTTCAGCCGATGACAAAAAAGGAGCCAAAAATGAACTCTTAATCTTAAAAACTAAGTTCGCTGTGATTTTTCGAAAAAAATATTTTTTCCGCTTCCGCGCTCACTCTGAAACACCTCCGGCACACGGGAGCAAATTTTTTTTTTACCGCTTCGGCGTAAGAGGGTTAATGTTTTAGGATGATAGTTTAAGGTATACAGCAGGCCCCGGTTACTGGCAGTCTCGGTTAATGGCGATCCGGTTTTATGGGGCTTGTCTAGTGTCATAAAATCGGCAATTTATGGCGCCATAACGGGCTGAGTTCCGGTTACCGGCGCCATAAGAATGCTTATGGATAAGGATGCTTATGGCACCAATTAATGGTTATTGGAGCCAAAAGTGACATTATGGCATCATAAATTGCAGGGTTTCGGTTAATGGCGGTTTTCGCTTATTGGCACACCCCTGGGAACGGAACCCCCCCCAATAACGTGGGACTGCCTGTATTTGGTATTTGAGTTATTAAAAAAAAATCCTAAGAAAACTTTACTTTTAATGCTTTGGGTGTATTAAAAACTGTGTAAACTGCATTTCTTATTGTATTTTCATTAAAAAAACCCTGCAATATTGATTATTTTGCATTTTTGGAGTCATATTTCTTCTGTCAGGTCGGCGTTGTAAGCATTGTAACCCTGGAACATCCGTCATAAACCTGGAAGTAATTTATGATGAATATAATTTAAAAGCATTGTAACCTCGGAACGTCGTATGCGGAAACCGTCGTAAGCCAGGGACTGCCTGTATTTCAGAGATTAATATGTACAGCAATAGGATGATATTCTAATGTATATTTGATGGACAATGGAGTTTTTAGCGATACTTTGGTGTTTCAAGACAGGCAGTTTTGAGCATTTTTAGAGTGGGGTTCCAAGTATCTGTGGGCTCTAGCTATTCATGGGGGGGGGGGGGGGGGGGGGGGGGGGGGGGGGGGGGGGGGGGGGGGGGGGGGGGGGGGGGGGGGGGGGGGGGGGGGGGGGGGGGCGGGGGGGGGGGGGGGGGGGGGGGGGGGCTGATACAAACCCTGCAAATATGGGGGACCACTTTAATTGATATATTTTCATGTCTATATTATATTTTAGTTATTCCTGGGTGGTTGTGGTCCCTAACAACCCCTGTGCAAAACATGGGGGATAACTGTACATACACTTATATAAATGTGAGTATAAGGTAGTCCCCTAGTTACGATGGGAATGCATTACAATGACCCATCATTACTTGAAAATATCATAAGTTAGAGGCAGCCTAGACTACACTATACAGTATAATCTATTCATAAATGGTGCTGTACTGTACAGTTCAGTGATACCTTGACCTACGAGTTTAATTCATTACGTGACTGAGCTCGTGGCTCAATTTGCTTGAAGATCAAATCTTATGTCAACATTACAATTAATGAAAATGCTATTAATCCATTCCAGTCCCCAAAAAGCACAAATATGTATTTATTTTCTGCTTTCAAATAAGAAAAACGTGCCTTATTAATAAAAAATGTATAAGAAAATAATACATAATAAAAGAGAATGTAAAGAAATAAACTGGTTTATTAAGTTAGATCTTAACATTAAATAACTTATGTGGCCTGTGGAGAGGGAGAACAAACTTGGTTTTCAAGTTTACCTGTAATAACCCTAAACAAATTTTCTCACTTTTTCCTTCATGGGTGAAGGACAGATTGCCTTACACATTAGAGACATCTGCAACAAAAATCTCTCTCTCTTATCTCAGAGAGAGAGAGAGAGAGAGAGAGAAACCATACACTAGTGATAGTATGTACACAAACGTTTCAATTAAGAGCATATCGTCCTACAAGCCACCTGCTATGTGACTGGTTACTTCCAACCCTTCCAGCCTAAAGCGTGTCATCATGGAGCCTACGTCAAAACAAATAAAAAATTGTAAAACGTACATTATGTATGCATGCTTCATGGCTTCTTGAACTTCCTGGATTTTAGTTTCATATTTTCTATGTTAATGATACAGTTAAGGATACAGTAATTCATATTTCATTCAAGGATATATACAGTACCGAATGAATGAGAGAGAGAGGGAGAGAGAGGAGAGAGCGAGAGAGAGAGAGAGAGAGAGAGAGAGAGAGAGAGAGAGAGAGATTAAGTACTTTATCACAGTTTTACCAGACCACTGAGCTGATTAACAGCTCTCCTAGGACTGGCCCGAAGGATTAGATATTTATACGTGGCTAGGAACCAATTAGTCAGCAAGCAACGGGACCTACAGCTCATTGTGGAATCCGAACCACACTATATCGAGAAATGAATTCAATCACCAGAAATAAATTCCTCTGATTCCGCGCTGGCCGAGCCGAGAATCGAACTTCAGACCACCAGATTGGTAGCAAGCGCAAAAACATACCCATCCAACGAGGAACAGAGAGAGAGAGAGAGAGAGAGAGAGTGAGAGAGAGAGAGAGAGAGAGAGAGAGAGAGAGAGAGAGAGAGAGAGTTATGTTTATATCGGTAAAACAATCAAACAAAATTGGCAGGAGAAGTTTTTCTTAATTACAGTTCTATGATTATTACTAGCATCAATATTGAGGATTTTTACTTCAGCACTAGTTGGTATTTCACTGAGTTTACATTAATATTAACATATGGAAATTAGTAAATAATTTTGTATCATAAAAAATGTATTTAGTACCCACCCTAACCTGGCAGCATAATTTAGATTTTATTTTTAATATTACTGAAAATAGTCGCTCACAGCTTGGATCTCGGCTCACACCTTAAAGCTAAATATTACCCAA
>NC_087214.1:39811718-39857497 GCF_015104395.2 Macrobrachium nipponense | reverse complement strand
TAATTACGTGGTGTCACTCCAGGCTTAAGATTATTTAGAAAAAGTTTTTCAACAACTATTATTTTACTGATAAACTGTAGAAACTTCTATTATATATATACATATGTTTATGGTGTGTTTTGCATATTAGTATTCTCTCTCTCTCTCTCTCTCTCTCTCTCTCTCTCTCTCTCTCTCTCTCTCTCCATTTGCTCTCCCATTTTTTTCCCTCCTGGTCGGGTGACTGGCCCCCTTTGAGACCGGGCCCTGGTGTAAAGAAACCAGCTTCACCCCCCTCTCACGGGCCTTGCACGTGACCAGAAAGGCCTATTTTCTAACCACTCTAGATATGACAAGAGGGTTAGTGAGGTTTTAAGCCATCGTCAGAAGTTTTGGCTTTAGGGAACACAATGCGGTGTGTTCGCTAAACCTTCCGTTGTGGCCTAAGAATGGAAACCCGTCTAGTCCTTGGGCCAGGAGCTTGGAATCAAGGGATGGCAAAAGTTATTGGGCAAGAGCCAGAGAGAGTCCTGTGCCCTGTCGGGTCTCTCAAGTTTTATCTACATAAAACTAAAGAAAGTCGAAGTCCTTCGGACAATCTGCAGTGTTCCGAAAAAGACCAGACTTGCCCATATCAAAGAACACCCTGGCTTTAGTGTTAAGGAGTTCTTTCAAAAAGGCTCCTTCATTGTGTTTGCACAAAGATTTGAAATCTTTTGATCTGAATGCTCACGAGGTGAGGGCGCGGCCTCGGAAGCATTTCAACAGAGCATGGCACTCAGTAACATACTGAGTACCACGTTTTAGCGAAGCAACTCTGTGTTCGCTTCACACTTCCTGCGGGATGTGAAGACGGCATATGAGATCTGCTGCTCGCTAGGACCATACGTGTCTGCAGACACAATCTTGGGGGCAAGAAGTACCACTCATCCTATCCTGTAGAAAATGGTTAGGAAGAGCTCTTAATTTAGTTATTGAGTCGCCGCCAATGGCGACTTCTTAACTCTTAAGCCTTAGTTGAAAACACCTTAACTTTGGCTAGGTTGGTCAGGTGGTGATATATATATATATATATATATATATATATATATATATATAATATATATATTTTTTACTCTTAGCCCTCATGGTATGGTCAATATGGTCTAGTCACATTGTGGTCACGCCCCCGTTGACAGATCATCTGGAGTGCACCAGCTTTATAGGTCTCTACCTCGCTGGCAACTCTAGTAAAGCAGAAGCAGACTTGGGTGACAGTAATCACGAAGTCAGCTATGCTAACAGGTGGAACCAAGATGTAAATCATCTGCATGCATTTGTTTCCCAAAATCCTTCTATTCTGTCCCTTCCCACCTCCAATGGTGGGATTCAGCTACGTGTGTGTATATATATATATCTGACAGGTAAGTTTCATGAACAAAATGATATTGTTATGATACAATAAAGTTTGTTCATACTTACCTGGCAGATATATATAATCAAGTACCCACCCACCTCCCCTCAGGGGACAGTGGAAATAAAAATTATGAATAGAAAATGGGAATGGTTCCTGATACCCGCCTCCCAGCGGCGGGAATGGGTACTAACCACCTGGCCGACCACTGCGTGTGCCGGAAGTTTTTGAAATTCTGTCGGACTTCAGAAAATACAGCTATATATATATCTGCCAGGTAAGTATGAACAAACTTTATTGTATCATAACAATGTCATTTTCTCAATTTTACAGGCTAACAGTGGTGATAGTGATTACAGCAGAAGATGGGTGGATATCACTTCGTGTAGGTTATCCTAACCTTGCAATTGTACTTGTGACTCGTAACATGCTGTGATACTGGAATTGCACCTGTGACTCATAACATGCTGTGATATTGGTCCTTGAGTGTGTGCACTGTTCCCCTGCTTGGAATCATATTCATTTACCACTGCTATCCTGGAGTTTCGTCACTGGACAAAGCCTTTGCCGCTGCCCTGTGATTATTAACTCTATTCTTGCTGGTAAATATACCTCATCCTGTAGATGAAATTTTCCGGTGTCGGCGATCGTGTAGGCAGTTATTTGAGAGTCGGCATGGATTTTCTTCAGAGAAAGGTTACTCGCTGGGTCCTGTCGTTGCGGTAACTTGGTTTATAGTTAGCTTGTTATCGTTAGGATGTTAGAAGTTTAGGTAGTCAGTGATAGTCTAAGTGAACTCGAGTGTTTCTGTTGATCAAGCTCAGACCGAGTGTATTGTTCCTTTAGGTCCTTGAGGTTAGCAGACCCCGATGGTCATGTTGGAATAACTACAACTTCTTCAGCACAAGTCATCTGTGTCAGGGAGCAGTAGCAAGGTCCTGCAAACTCAACTTCTCCTACATACATGAGAGGCTAGATAGCCACATGGGAGGTTCATTGTTTCCCCTCTATACATGAGAGGTATAGAATACCACATGGGAGGTTCTTCAGACTCAGCCGGTACCTTGGACTCGCCACTGACGGTAAGGTACTTCCACTGCAAGCATCCTCACCTACTGAGTTGGACGACTAGGTGAGGAGATTTGTTTGTTCCGACACGTAATACAAACCTTTGGTCCTTTAACTTAAGGAATGTACTTACGGCGTAGCTGGAATTACGGCCGTTGAATCTTGAACAAGGTGGTTAGGCAGTAACTACCGTGGAGCAGGGTAGCCTGCCCGGATGTAAACACTCCACTTTGCTTTTGGCCGTCTTCCGATGAAGACGTGTGTTTGTGAGCTCTGGCTGACTGGTCGTTGATCTTTTTTCCTGGTGGGATCCTTTTGGTTTATTTTTTGTTTTAAATAATTATGCATATACGGTGTTTGATATTAATACTAAACAAAGGTTTGTCCTTCTTTTTCAGTTAATATACAAACCCACTTTTTGTGATAGCCTTTGTAACCGCCCCTCTACTTGTGTTTAAGAGTTGGCGGCTAAGGTATGCCAACATATTATTTACATTCTTTCGCCCTTTAACACTGGCTCAGACCTGCATGAGGACGAGATATGTATTTAACGTGAGGATGAGACATGTATTTAACATAGTGATATTGATCCTGTAACGGGACATGTATTCATCCGGAAATTACGCTTACGCTTGGGAATTACCGAGGGAACTTCAAAGGTTTGTCCGTGTTTTGTTGTTATGGTAATTTCTCTTCTTCTTCCTTTCACTTACTATCGGAAGATGTTAGGGGATCTCCTCTCACTTCGGAGGGCGGTGCCCTTGGATGCATGAGGAGTATCCTCATTACTTTAATTTTTTTCCTTATTTTACAGACTAGTGGTGATTGTGTTTTCAGCAGTATAGGTTGGATGCTCTTCGTATTGGTTATCCTAACCTTGGAATTGTACCCATGACTCGTAGCATGTTGCGTACCGATCCTAGAGTGTGTGTACTGTCCCCTGCTGATAATCATATTCAGTACCACTACTACCCGGGAGTTATGTCACTGGACGAAGCTGTCGCGCTGCCCTGTAAGGTTTATCTACTCCTGATGGTAGAAGTCTGGCAGAATTCAGAGGAACCGAAGAGGAAAAGAGCTTGTCAAGTGTTGTCACCCTCCTTTTCGAGATCATATCTTCATGCCTCCTCCCCTTCGACTTTTAAGGCTTTGCCGTAAAAGAGGTGGTCTCCCCCACTAAGAAGTCTTGTTACGGGACTTTTAAGGGTCTGTCTCGCTCCGATGAGACAGGTGGGTCTTCCGCTGGTCCTTCCGTTCCTCCTGGAATGGGACCCGTCTCTCCTTCCTCAGGGAGGAAGCAGATGGGGACCATGGAGGTACCCACCGCTGGTGTCTCCTCTCTCCCGGTTCCGGAGGTTCCACCTCCAGACCGGGAACCGTCTCGGCCGCCCGCTTGCAAGCATTACCGAGTGTACGGTCACCCATAGTACGGTCACCTATGGGTGACTGTGCACCCAAGGTTCAGACTGCTGAGTATGCTCACTGTGTCAGGACCCAGGCACGGAGCGGAAGATGGTAGGAGTCGCTTGGGTGACTCGCCAGACCGGCAATCGCTCTCGCAGCGATCGTCCGGTACCCAGGGTTGATGTGACGTTCCCGCGGGTCCATGCACGCAGAGACCGGTGGAGGCAGGCCATCCAGCCCTCTTTTAATTAATTTCTTTCTTTCAGAGAGGTTTCGGCCTCAACGAGGACTTCGAAGAGCCGGAGGAAGGTATCAGCTGTCGCCTGTCAGGTGCACGCTTCACCTGCCAGGTAAGAGTTTTGTAACCCTCCTCGAGGAAGCGTCCTCTCCACTGCTGCTCCCGCAGGTCCCTCCGGACAGGTGCAGTTGGGCCGTGTTGCTACCGCAACTGCCTCAACTCCGTCCTGGATGGAGAACCTGTCGGTTGTCCTGAGGGAACTGGCGAAGAGGAAGTCCAGGAAGAAGAGGAAGGTGTCGTTGTCGTCTATTGCCGCCTCTTCCCCTTCGACTTCCGAGGCCCCCTAGTCGAAGAAGAAGGTAGCCTCCTCCCCCCTAAGAAGTCTCGCTCAGAGACCTCTAAGGGTCTGTCCCACGTGGCTTCTGCTGGTCCTCCTGTTCCTTCAGGAACAGGGCCCGTCTCTCCTTCCACAAGGAAGAAGACGGGGACCGGAGGGGTACCGGCTAACACCGGTACCTCCTCTCCTGGCGCCAGAGGTTCTGCCTCGGCGCCAGGGACCGTCTCAGCCGCTCGTTCGCGAGAGGTACTGAGTGTACAGTTGCCTGCGGGTGACCGTGCAGCCACGGTCCAGGCAGCCGAGCCTGAACTGCAACTCGGTACTGCCCTGCAAACCTCCCAGGAGTTACCAGTTTTGATTTTGAGATACTTGTGGTATTGTTACAACAACACCACCACAGCATTTGCATTCACCGAAATCCGTTTCGATTGAATGCAAATGCTCGAGCGTATTTTTTTGCGCTAGATGGTTCTAGCCGAACGCATTCCTTCTTGGAAGGGATTACCTGGCGAACTCAGGATGATGAGTGAGCGAGAGCTAGCGGTGTATGGGCTGCCGCAGCCCAGTACCAGCTGGCTCTCTGAGATAGTACGATCGGATATTGTCTCTCTCCTCTGCGATGATTGACTACTGAACCGAATCCCTGCCTGGCAACCACAGACTTAGATCTCTGGTTGGCTGGAATTCTCTCATACATGGATGACCATCTCTACTGCATTGCCTTTGACGTTGCGAGAATTTTCAGACAGAGATATCTCTCTAGACTCGCTATCATATTTCTGTTTACCGCACGGTAACAGAAGTCTGTAGCCTAGTCTCCTGCTGAGTTTGTCTTCTAAATATATCTCATATTCGTAGGTGTGCAGTGGTTCATTGTCTACCCCGAATTGTAGATGTATAACGGAAGACATCGCCTGTTCCCCGCCTTGCCAGCTCTACTTCCAAGTATATAGATGTCCTCTCTGATTCAGCCCATGAGAAGCAGTTCTTCAGGCAGTACAATCCCTGTGTTTTCATTACTGAAAAGCGCTTCACTTTCATTGCAACTCCGACTTCTCACCGAACAGCAACAAAGTAGCGGTTTAGCGTTTTCAGTCCTCTGTAAAACAACAGGGATTAAGCCATATTCACAGGTTGGTGTCATCGGTGGGATTTTTCTACGTTCAGAATCTTGAGAGTTAACTTCTCTCGATTCAGCTGTGAAGACCTAGGTCTGCATCAACCTATCACCTTCGTCTTCAACGGCACATAGTATTGTTTTTCCTTAGTTGAGATTCAAATACTATGAGAACTTCTGTCTTGCCATCAGGGACCTCGGTCTCTAGAAGGCAATTGACTTTGGGCACATGCCTTGAGAGAATCATCATCTCGCCTTCCAGCATCGGTGGCAACAGATAGACGATTTGTATGGTCTCTTGGCATAAGCCCTCAAAAGGCAAGGGTCACGTGACTTCGCCTCGGATGCATGACTGCTCGCCTCGCACAACTGAATGCAGTCAGTTGGCAGCTGTCGAAGCGTCCGAGACCGTCGTGAGCTACGCTGTGACTTTGTATCGGTTGATCCAGATCAGTCATTACTTCGTCCTAGTGGTGTGTTCCGGTACCCATAACTATCGACACCCACCTTGGAGTGTCGGTGTCTTTATCCACTGCGGAGACGATGAGACCGCGAGAGACTTCGCTGCAGATGGATAGACCATTAGATGGGTACTGGACATCACTCCGAAGAATATGTCAGACAGGAAGATGGATAGGTCATTGCAACCATATCTTTCTTTCCCTTTGGGACTGCCCACAGGTCATTGGAACCTCATTTCCCTGGACCAGTGGTGGATGCTTGCAAGATGTGTTTGCTTACCCAGCTCCTTCAAGAGGACAAGTTGCATCTCGTCCATGGTGTGCAGTTGTAGAGGTAAGAAGGATGTGAGAGTGACTGGCTCTCCCCCTTCCACGGCTCGTCCCCCCACTCCTCGTCCTTCGGGTAGAGGATAGGACTCGAACTCACACTGGCTGGTTGGACGATTGATGCGGTAAGCTTACACATAAGCATCCTTTTTATGTTTCTTATCAGAATCTTAGAAGCAATCCCGCTCCTTCCTCTAGCAAGGGGAGGAAGGAGACTGACAATAATGCAAACCCTTCCCAGAACTTTGCATTAATGTCTCCGACGCCAAATATTCTTCACAGCCCTTTTTCGGATGAGTCACGATCCCTCACTCATTTCGAAAAGGCCCAGAAGTCTGTCTGACTCTAGATCATGCAGCTCCTATACTCCGATCAAGTTGTCAGAGGCAGCAGGGCACTCCTCCTCGCTCTTACGACCAGGAGGAGTAACCTAGGTGCGCAGAACTCCGGTCAGTTCTAGAGGCTCACTCAGATTCCTCCCACCAATCAGTGAGTCTTCCTTATGTTAAAGGACCGAGGGTTTGTATTACGTGTCGGAACAAATCACAATTTGTCGTAAATTGTATTTTTCCTAACTATGCAAACCTGAGGTCCTCATGCCATCCCTCAATCTGAACCTGGGCCGAAAAGCAAAGTGGAGTTACTGCCTAACCACCTTGTTCAAGATTAAACGGCTGTAATTCCAGCTACGCCGTAAGTACATTCCTTATGTTAACCCTCTTACGCCGACTGGACGTATTTTACGTCGACATTTTTTGTCTCCCGTGTGCCGACTGGACGTATTTTACATCGACTTTCAAAAGTTTTTTTTAAAATTCGGGGAAAAATACTTATAGGCCTACCAGCCTAAAACTTTTGAATCACGCACCTTGGGGGATGCTGGGAGTTCACGTATCAAGATGTTGTTTTGTTTACAATCGTTACGCAGGCGCGCAAGCGCGAATTTCTTTCTTGCCGCACTAAAAAGTATCTGTGACACATCTCGGAAATTATTTCGTCACTTTGACATAATTTTTGTACCATTTTTAAATTAGCCGTTACATGAAGTATTATATATGAAAATGTGCGCATTTTTATGTAGAATACAACAATAAAATACTCATGATTGTAGCTTTTATCAGTTTTGAGATATTTTCATATAAATAACGATAATTGCCAAAATTTCAACCTTCGGTCAACTTTGACTCTACCAAAATGGTCGAAAAACGCAATTGTAAGCTAAAACTCTTATAGTTTAGTAATATTCAATCATTTACCTTAATTTTGCAACTAATTGGAAGTCTCTAGCACAATATTTCGATTTATGGTGAATTTATGAAAAAACTTTTTCTTTACGTCCGCGCGGTAACTCTTCCGAAAAAAATCATACATGCGATTGTGGTAATGTTTGCACCATTTTAAAATTAGCCGTTATATAAAGTTTTATATATGGAAATGTGCGCAATTTCATGCACCAAATACAAACTAAAAAACAACACCCATGGTTGTAGCTTTTATCAGTTTTGAGATATTTTCATATAAATAACGATAAGTGACAAAATTTCAACTTTCGGTCAACTTTGACTCTACCGAATGGTCGAAAACGCAATTGTAGCTAAAAACGCTTATATTCTAGTAATATTCAAGCATTTACCTTCATTTTGCAACAAATTGGAAGTCTCTAGCACAATATTTCGATTTATGGTGAATTTATGAAAAAAATAACATTTTCTTTACGTCCGCGCGGTAACTCTTCCGAAAAAATCATACGTGCGATTGTGGTAATGTTTGCACCATTTTAAATTAGCCGTTACATAAAGTTTTATATATGAAAATGTGCGCAATTTTATGTAGAATACAACTAAAAATAATTGAAGGTTGTAGCTTTTCTCATTTTTGAAATATTTGCATATAAATCACGATTAATAGAAAAAAAACCACGTTCGGTCAACTTTGACTCTACCGAAATGGTTGAAAAACGCAATTGTAAGCTAAAACTCTTATAGTCTAGTAATATTCAGTCATTTATCTTCATCTTGAAACAAATTCGAAGTCTCTAGCAAAATATTTAGATTTATGGTGAATTTAAAAAAAAATCTTTCCTTCCCTCCGCGCGCGGATTCTCTGCCACAAATCTCCGAAATGCGTACGTACCATTCTCGGAATATTTGCTCCGTTTCATATTAGGCATTTCATAGAGTTTTATATATGAAAATGTGCGCAATTTCATGTAGAATAAAACGAAAAATATTTGAAGGTTGTAGCTTTTCTTATTTTCGAAATAATTGCCATATAAAAATATATATATAAAAAAATTCGACATTCGTCAACTTTAACTCGTCAGATATGGTCGAAAACTGCAATTGTAAGCTAATACTCTTACAGTATAGTAATATTCAATCATTTGTCTTCATTTTGAAAGAAATTGGAAGTCTCTAGGACAATATTTAGATTTATGGTGAATTTTTGAAGAAAAAAAATGTGTTTACGTCCGCGCGTTACGAATTCATGCATTATTTTGTGATAATATTTTCTCTGTGTTGCTTTTATCGTTTTACAATGTGTTATATACCAAAATGATCGCAATTTAGTGTACATTACAACGAAAAAAGAAGTAACTTGTTACCTTTAACCGTTTTGCGCACAGCGCGATTTGAATACAATTATATATGAAATTTCGTTTTTGCGCTATCATATATCGCATTATTTATATATGATAATGATAATTTTTTTCATTTCTGATGGTTGCATACTAAACTTCAGCCAATGACAAAAAAAGGAGCCAAAAATGAACTCTTAAAGATAACTAAGCGCGCTGTGATTTTTTGAAAAAAATATTTTTTCTGCTTCCGCGCTCACTCCAAAACACCTCCGGCACACGGGAGACAATTTTTTTTTTACCGCTTCGGCGTAAGAGGGTTAAAGGACCTCAGGTTTGTATAGTTAGGCAAAATACAATTTATGACAAATTGTGATTTTTACCACCTTACCACGTGGGAGGTATACTTCTGACTGACGGTACCTTAGACCCAACACTAACGTTGAAGTACTTTCTTTGTAAACATTCTCATCTCCTGAGTTAGATAAATAGGTGGGGATAATACATTTATACATGGTAAGTTGACTATGAGTTACCTGCGTATGCTCCGTAGACAGGTCGGGCTGAATTAGATTTATCCCACCTCCATTAAATTTTATTAATTGGGCTAATTCATGTGTTCAGGGAGTGTATTGTGGTATGAAGTTTTCATAATAAAACTAATATTGTAATACTTACCTGAACACCTGAATGATTCCCACCCTCCTCCCCACTTCAATTTGATAGTGAATAATTCATTTGAGGTGACAGGCCTCTGGTGGCCGGTATTTGCAGCAACATTGCCAACGGTAACACAGTTAACTCATTTGACTAGATTTTACCTGCAGCGTTGGTAAAGCTGACAGTTAAAATGACCCACTCAGTGGGTCATATGTGGGGATATAGTTCTGGCTAATTCAGATGTTCAGGTAAGTATTACAATATTAGTTTTATTATGAAAACTTCATTTTTCTGTGCTTCTTTCTTTCTAGGTTTTTACTGAATATGAATTTCTTACATTGGTGAAAGTATCTGAATCTATCATTTTGCTTCAGTATTTCAAAAGTCATTTATTTGTCTGGCACGTTCACTAAGTAATCGTTTTCATATAGTATATTTATTCTACGATAAAGGAACTGATGAAAATTCAAAATTTGATATGAAATTACAATTTCTTAAAAAGAAAGGATAAAAATTCAAAATTCAATCTGAAATGACAGTTTTTTAAGTTTAGATTAAACAACTCTCTCTCTCTCTCTCTCTCTCTCTCTCTCTCTCTCTCTCTCTCTCTCTCTCTCTCTCTCTCTCTCTCAAAAATTCAAAATCTCTCTCTCTTCAATTATTTAATGAAGTTACAATTTCTTAAAAAGAAATTATTAAAATTCAACATGAAGTGACTTTCTTGAAAAGTTTAGATTGAACGATTCTCTCCCCCCCCCCCCCCCCCCCCCCCCCCCCCCCCCCCACACTCTCTCTCTCTCTCTCTCTCTCTCTCTCTCTCTCTCTCTCTCTCTCTCTCTCTCTTAACACATCTGCTTCTCTGTTAATTACTTTTACTTGTCATTTTCATCAAAACCTAATTCAACAATAAAAAAAATAAATGATCAAATCTGCATGATGCGGATTATCAGAATACACTTCACAGATCTGAATAATACGTATGGCGATGATCATTCACACAAACTGCGCTATGACGTCACAAATGCATGAGGCAGAGCCTTCCGTCTTAGCTAATGGCTGAGTAGGAAATCTTTCTCTTGCATTCCCCCTTGGAGGAATAATAATGTTTTTTCCTCCAAGCATTCCCCCCACCCCTTCTCTCAGATACCAGCAAACCCTCCCACATCTAAAATACTTGAAAAGAAAATAGATTTGATATGTTTTGCGGTGCGTGACTCGCAGAATTTGAACGGCTTCGCAGATACAGAAAATCTATTTTTGAGAACTAGCGACAGCATAAAAGGGGAATCGCACAAGGAAATAGTAGTTCAAAAATACTGACTTCCTAAGCACTTTTTATTCTCATTTATTTCACATATTTCCTTAACTGCACATTTTACACTCAAACCTAGTATCGTCAACAACAAAAACTATACGATCACTCTCTCAATTAACGATACTAGAGTATGGAAACTACCCTACGCTCGAGAAAAATACCCGCTTCCCATTCCTTCCTTGGCTTAACTGTGCGACATCTGTTGGGTGCTAAATTAGTTACTTGTTCAACTGGTTTGGGGTTTAATAGTCGCGGATTTGTGTTCACTCTCTGGGTCGGCGGAGGGAACAGACTATTGTGCACAATAGTACCTCTAGAACTTAGTATTAATACTAGTTACAATACTACTGTATATATGTATAGAGTACTATCTTGTATAGCGTATGCATAGTTGCCATTGAATATGCTAGTGTAGGCTAAGCTAAATTCAAGATACATTTTTTCTGACAAACGACGGGTTATTTGTTCATCACACTTACCTGCCAGATATATATATAGCTGTATTCTCTGACGACCGACAGAATTTCAAAACTCCCGGCAAACGCAGTGGTCGGCTAGGTGGTTAGTACCCATTCCCGCCGCTGGGAGGCAGATACCAGGAACCATTCCCATTTTCCATTCAGATTTTTCTCTGTCGCCGGTCGGTAAACAACTGTTTACAGACCTCCGCTTAGGATTTTGAAAACCCCATTTGTCACTTAAGTATTTGGATTGTCTTTTGGTTTCGGACTTGGCTTAGTGATTTGGCATACGCTATTGTGGTTTGGATTTTGATTTTGCTTTTGATTTTTCTTAGAATTGAGATGTCTGGATCTAGTTCTACTAGTTTCAGAGTGTGTGGTGTAGAAGAGTGTAAGGTGAGGCTACCAAAAGCCTCGGTAGATCCTCACACGGTGTGTGTGAATTGTAGAGGGCATGTTTGCTTGTTGGATGATAGGTGCAAAGAATGTGAAGTGTTAACTAATGTTGAATGGAAGGCGTATGAATCTTACATTCGTAGACTTGAGCGTGACAGAATTAGGAGGTCTTCCTCCAGGAGTGCTTCTGTCAAAAGTCAAAGGGATAAAGTTGCCCAATCTAACATAACTATAGACCATGTTACGCATAACCCTGTAATTTCACCTTCAGATAAGGAAGTGATCGTTACGGAAGGGAATGCCCTTTCTACCATTTTGGAATCGATTCGGAACCTTGAATCGAAAATGCGAGTGCTACAATCTAATGTGCAAAAGTGTAGTGATAATGTTGGTGCCCCTAGTGATGTGGAGGGGGCGTCAGATCGGTCCTATAATGCCTCCAGGTTGAGACCTCTGTCGGACTCCCAGAACACAGGGAATGGACATGTCGAAGGCCGAAGGAGGGTTACGGGAATTAAACACCGGTCTGGCGTCCCTTCGGCAGATCCTGAAGACGCATCCCAGGCTGCCAAAGATCGTGCGCAAGCTCGAATCTTGAAGGAATGCTTCTCTTCCTCCGAGACGTCCTCACCTCATCGTGGGTGGGAATCTCGGAAGGCCTCTCCAATCGAGAGTGGTAAGGAAGACGTAACATGTCGCACAGGGGGCCATCGTCTTTCTCGCCCTCTTAGGAAAGGTCTTACGGAAGAGGACGCTTCATCGGGAGATCGAGAGCGTCCTCCGCCTCGATTTACGCTTCGTTCTTCCCCAAAAGACTTCGAAGACAGTATCCCACATAAGAGATTCAGGACGCTTTCTGAGCGTCCTGATTCGAGTCCGGAGAGAAGGAAGAAGGCGTCCCCTCGCCCATCTTCTTCTCAAGGGATCATTCTGTCATATGGATCTTCACCATCAAAAAAGACCCTCGTAGCGATTCGACAGCAGTTGGATGCGTTTTTCGCCAAGAAAGAAGAAAGATCGCGTAGTCGTAAGAAAGATCTATGGCTACCTGTCAAGAAACCTAGACGTTCTTCTTCGGCTTCTCTTCGTTCTTCGTTCTTCGTCCTCTTCTGATTCGTTGCCTTGTAGACCTCATCGACTCTTTCAGGAATGCGCAAGCAGTCCTGCTGATAGAGTCTCTAGAAGTATTGGCGAAAGGGAAAAAGACACTAGATGTCGCACAGGCGGCCGTCGTCTTTTCCAAGAGTCGAAGAAAGTTCAGAAGGATCGCTCAGAAGTAGAATTGGAAGGAAATAATCTTGGCTTGCAGGAAGATAGTATTCGACATAAGAAACGCCTTACTCATCAGGACGCTCGTAAGGACGCTTCTCGGGACGCTCGGTGTCGTAAACGTCGGTTGGATAGACTTGAAACTCACAATGTTAGTTCAGAAGAAAGATATGAGGACGCTTTTGAGGACGCGAGACTTCTTACAACTCAAGACCGTATTAAAGGAGCGTTTACACGACGTCCATCACGTCAGGGCGCAAATGAGGACGTTTTTGAGGACGCTAGGCATAGTACAAATAAGGACGCTCGTTGTCCTTCATATCAGGACGCTTTCCAGGACGCAAATGAGGACGCTAGGCATCCGATGCATAGAGTCACCGTGGAAAGAAGAGAACAGGTCGCTAGTCAGAAGGGTAAGCGCCCTATGCTTCAAGGTCGTAGAAACTACAATATGGGTGCTCGCCAAGAGAAATCGTATGACGTTGGTTTGGAAAATCCGGAGAGAAAGTCAAGGTTAGGAGAACATAGCTGGCTCTCCTCTTCAAAGTTTATTTCAAGTGCAAGACCTACGTTTCGAAAGGGAGGTGAAACAGAAGAAGAAGCAGGTTTAAGAATCCCTTCTTCTGCACAAGGTGATTTCGCCAACTTAGTGGAGGCACCTAGAAGATCTTACCTGGCATCAGCAAAAGTTTCTTGGACAATGTCAGAGATAGATCACCATCTCAAAGGCCTTTACAAAACTCTAGAAGTTTTTAACTTTCTAGATTGGTGTTTGGGCGTCTTAGATGTGCAGTCTAGAAGCCCAGATTCTATTTCATTAGAGGACTTAGCGAGTATTTTGTCATGTATGGACAGGGCAGTAAGGGATGGCTCCGATGAACTGGCATCACATTTTGCGTCGGGAGTCCTTAAGAAACGCGCACTTTTCTGTAGCTTCACAGCTAAGTCAGTGTCGCCTGCGCAAAAAGCAGAACTGTTGTTCGCTCCCTTTTCTGCTCATCTTTTTCCTCAATCGATGATAAAGGATTTGTCAGTAAATCTCCAAGAAAGAGCGACGCAGGACTTATTGTCTCGGTCTTCGAAACGTCCTACTGATCAGATATCTTCACGAACCACGCAAGCTTCCAGGAAGAATTATAAGCCCTTCCGTGGAAGAGCCTCCTCGAGAGCCTCTGCTCGAGGGAGGAGTTTCCCTAGGGGCAGAGCCCCCTCAAAAACCAGGGGAAAGAAATGACTTTTCGGCCCTTCAGGCACCAGTCGGGACGAGACTCGCTCTTTTCGCAGAAGCATGGAGGATAAGAGGGGCGAACTCTTGGTCACTCGAAGTGATCGAGAAAGGTTACAAGATCCCGTTTCTATCAAAACCTCCATTAAGCATAGAGCCAATAGACCTTTCGCCCTCTTATCAGACTTCGAAGCAACAGATCTTGTTAGACCTTTTGGATCAAATGTTGGAAAAGAGAGCAGTAGAAAGAGTTGTATCACGGGACTCACCAGGCTTCTACAACAGGCTTTTCCTGGTTCCGAAGCACTCGGGGGGATGGAGACCTGTCCTAGAGGTAAGCAGGCTGAATCTTTTCGTAAGGAAAATAAAATTCAAGATGGAAACTGCACAGTCTGTTTTAGCATCCCTGAGACCAGGAGATTGGATGGTGTCCTTGGATCTCCAAGACGCCTATTTCCTATTTACTGCTCTCCGGTTCTCGACCCAGGAGCAATATCGATAGACGCCATGCTCTGGAATTGGAAAGGGATGGATCTCTACGCCTTTCCTCCATTCAAACTCCTGGGAGAGGTAATAAGGAAGTTTGCGGCGTCGGAAGGAGCAAGAATGACGTTGATCGCCCCCTTTTGGCCTGCAAGCGACTGGTTCACAGAGGCCATGTCATTTCTGGTAGACTTCCCAAGGACACTTCTAGAAAAAATCGATCTACTCAGACAGCCCCACTTCGAGAGGTATCACAGAAACCTCTCCGCTCTGAGTCTGACTGCATTCAGACTATCCAAAAGTTGGCCAGAGCGAGAGGTTTTTCAAGATTGGTGGCAAGAGCTATTGCCAACGCTAGAAGAACATCCTCTCAAGCTGTCTTCCAATCGAAGTGGGCTATCTTCAGAAGTTGGTGTAGAAGGGAAAATATTTCCTCCTCCACGACCTCTGTGAGCCAGATTGCTGATTTCCTCTTACATCTTAGGAATATAGACAAACTTTCAGTGTCCACGACACAGAGGCTTGGATTTATCAAATAATAAAGATCTTCACGATCTCTTGAGGTCCTTTGAAACGTCAAAAGCTCCACGAGACAAGATTCCCTCATGGAACTTGGATATTGTCTTAAAGTTTTTACTGTCAGCCCCATTTGAACCTATGCATGCTGCCTCTTTGAAAGATGTAACTAGAAAAGCTGTTTTCCTAACCACTCTGGCAACAGCTAAGAGGGTTAGCGAAATTCAAGCTATGAGTAAACATGTGGGTTTCAGAGAACACAATGCGGTGTGTTCGCTGAGCCCCTCGTTCTTAGCTAAGAACGAGAACCCATCCAACCCCTGGCCTAAAAGCTTTGATATCAAGGGGTTATCAGAGATCGTTGGACGAGAGCCAGAGAGAGTTTTGTGCCCTGTCAGAGCTCTCAAATTTTATCTGGAAAAGACCAAACAATGTAGAGGCCCGTCAGACAACCTGTGGTGTTCGATCAAGAGGCCGGAATTACCAATGTCTAAGAACGCCCTGGCGTTCTTCTTGAGAAACACCATCAGGGAAGCTCATTTGTCCTGCACAGATGGTGATCTTAAACTGCTAAAAATTAATGCTCACAAAGTTAGAGCTGTAGCTACTTCGGTGGCTTTTCAGAAAAATATGGCACTCAGTGATATCCTGAGTGCCACATTTTGGCGAAGCAACTCTGTGTTCGCTTCACACTACCTCAGAGATGTGAAGGCGACATATGAGAATTGCTACTCGCTTGGACCATACATTTCCGCGGATACAGTATTGGGGACGAGAAGCAATACGAACCACATCCTTTAGAAAATGGACGTGTGTGATTTTAATTATGGGTTTGTTTTTATGGTTGTAGGGTTGGCCGCTTGAGGCGGTCTTCCCTTTAATTAGCCTAAAAGTTATGGGACTAACTTTAGTTGGGCTAGGTTAGGTGGTATCTGTTATGCTTCGTTGTCTTCAGTATGGTCAATATGGTCTAGTCACATTGTGGTCACACTCCCGTTGACAGATCATCTAGAACTATCCAGCTATACAGGTCACTACCTTGCTGGAAATTCTAGTTAAGTAGAAGCAGACTTGGGTGACAGTAATCACGAAGTCAGCTATGCTAACAGGTAAGGAACCAAGATGTCAATCATCTGCATGTTATGTGTTTCCAAAATCCTTCTATTCTGTCCCTTCCCACCTCCAATGGTGGGATTCAGCTATATATATATCTGGCAGGTAAGTGTCATGAACAAAATGATATTGTCATGATACAATAAAGTTTGTTCATACTTACCTGACAGATATATATATAGCTGTATTCTCTGACGACCGAAAGAATTTCAAAACTCCCGGCAAACGCAGTGGTCGGCTAGGTGGTTAGTACCCATTCCCGCCGCTGGGAGGCGGATACCAGGAACCATTCCCATTTTCTATTTAGATTTTCTCTACCACTGTCCCCTGAGGGGAGGTGGGTGGGTACTTGATTATATATATCTGTCAGGTAAGTATGAACAAACTTTATTGTATCATGACAATATCATTTTAGAACCTAACCCCATTTTAAGTAGGACAATACCTTTATTCTGTATCCCAGGATTTTTTGTTTTCTGCCAGTGGCCAAAAAACATAAAATCACAGGGTTCCCAGATTTAAGAGGTTAGACTGTACCATTCTAACAGGTTTCAATACTTTCCAGTTTTGTACCAAAGAATACTTTTTGGAAAAGGGCAAGAGGCTTTAAAAAATTCCTTTTTCATTTTCATAGACATTACTTCTGTCATTTTTTTGTTTAATTGTGTTGTATTTTCTCATTTCAGATGTAACCTTCCATCAAGATTATTGTGAACATTTCTAGAGATTTTTGCAAGAAATTCTGGACTGAGGGAGAAAGGAGACAGATACATTGGTATACATTATCAGATATTCTTGTCAAGGTTAATGTCCTATTACTATGTGAAGCATAGAGTCTGCTTTTGTTATGTAGCACATTGAAAGCTATGTTAACTGTACACTATCCTGAAGTAGATAGAGTGAAGTGAATTCTGAAAAATCTCTTTTCAGAAAAGATAGTACTGTTCATATGAGAAAGGAGCCATTTGTGTGAAATTTTGGAGATCAACTTTGTTGAAAACACCACCTCAGAACTTGAATTTTAACTTACACTGGAGGGAGGCAGTTCAGTTTCCGTGACTCTGGCAAAGCATTTTCCCAGAAACAAATTCTCTTTTAAGTATTAAGGGTAGGCTCCAGTTTGTAGAGCTGATTTTTGCCAAATTTTTTCTTTTTTTTTTTTTCTTTGCTAAAAGTCTTCATTTGGCCTAGCAGAATGCCGTGATACGTGTAGAATTAGTCTCCAGCCTCTATAACGGCCCCCATGGTCGTCAATGCCCCCGTACCTGTAACACTGAATTACTGGCTATCGGAAAATAAAGCGATTTTTTATGCTCAAATGGTTATTTATCATGTTACTTCCTCATAACATCTCTCGGTAAGAAAGTGGCAAAATTATAGGAGTTTTAGGCAACATTATAGGAATTTTAGGTGGCTTGCCTTTTCATAACAGCCAATAATGGCGCGTTTTAGCAATAAGTATATGAAAATGCAAAATGTTCGAGAGGCAAAGGCACAGAAAAAACTTCAGAGAGAGAGAGAAAAACAACAGCCTCTCCCCAGTACTTCAGGGGAGCAAAAAAAACCAGAACAACAGCCGCACCCCAGTACTTCAGGGGAGAAAGAAAAAGAAGAACAACAGCAGCAGCCACGGGCCAGTACGCCATGGGAGAAAGATGATGAAAATGAACAGCAACCGCCGCAGCCCAGTACTTCAAGGGAAGGTCATGAAGGCAGCGAAAATGAAGAAGATTATGACAGTGATGAAGAAGCAAGCAACATTTTTTCCCCTGCCATGATGAAACGGGCACTGAGAGGCAACTTTGGAAAAAAAATCGATAGTGAACAAGATACGCCTAAGTACGTCATCATGGATGAAAATACACTTAGAAAAAACTTTGCGGCAAAGTGCAACAACTGTGGGGGATTTACCTCAGAGTGGACAGAAAAGCAAACAAGACATGGTGCAGCTGTATCACTAAATTTCACGTGCCCCACCTGTCGTATACTAGTGAATGGCTGGAGTTCCCAAAGGATAAGATCGAAGAAAAACTTTGATGTCAACGTGAAGATGGTTGATTTCGCTATGCAAAATGAAGGTTATAAAACAGTTCAAGACTTTGAAATGATTTTCAATACAAAAATAATGGCGGAATCAAACTTTTATACAACTGCCTTAGAAATAGAAAAGAAGGGCATTGAAGACTGTGAGGAGTCTCTTCAGAAGGCAAGAGAGGTAGTGCATAGAATCCTTGAAATCGATAACCCGGATGCTGGAAAGATAAAAAATATATCAGTTAGCTGCGATGGTACCTGGTCCCATCGTGGCTTTGTAGCTACATTCGGTGTAGTACCTGTCATACACCATGACACGGGCATTGTGATCGATTTTGAGGTTTTACCAAAATATTCCCCTGCAATGGAGGTCGAAGGATGGAGAAGGTTATTTAGTAGATCAGTAGAGAAATGTAAATTTCGATACACCGAAATAATATCTGACGGGGACTCGAAAGCCTTCAATGCAGTGAGGAACGAAAATATATATGGAGAAGGAATTGCTATAACTAAGGTAGAGTGCATAAATCACGTTGGCAAGCGCTTCGGAGAACACATCAGGGAATTTGTACAAACTCAGAAGAAGATGGGTATAACTGACGGCGGAAGATCTGCTGAGGCGCTGACTAATGAAGCAATATCAGCATTGCAGAGATATTACGTGGCAGCCATTGTGAATAACCTGGGTGACGTCGTCGCAACGAGGAAAGAAGTTTTTGCTACCCTAGATCATTGTGCGAGCACGACACCAGACCAAGACATATAATGCCTGAGCGATGGTGCTTCTACAAGAAAAAACTTCGTGATGGACAAGACGTGTCCAAAATTAAACATAAGGATCATGTGAAGCATCCCATTCGGGAAAATATAAAAAAGGGCCTCGTAAAAATATATGAAAGGATGGCATCACCTGAGTTGCTCGAAAGATGCACAGGAAAGACACAGAATGCAAATGAAAGTCTGAACAAAGTGATCTGGTCGAAGGCATCAAAAAACATCTTTTATCAGAGCAACAGACTCCAATACCTTACTGCAAAAGCCATGATACAGTTCAACGAGGGCAAGGTATCGGACACGTCTTTCACACCCATGGGGAAAATTAGTCGTGCCACAGCAGAATAAGTTGATAGGAAGAGGAAAAAAAGATGGCAAGCATTATTAGGGAAAAAAGAAGAAAATCGCAAGAAAAGAAGAAAGTTATATGCAGAAGAAGCTAAAAGAAAAAGGAAGGAGGGCAAGAGGTATGAAGCTGGGGGTTTTAGATTCTTTCATAATGTACTAGTAATAATAATTTTTTATAATAATAATTGTCTGATACGCTCATTGTAGCAATAATGTCTTTGTAAATAATAATTGCAGTAAGCATAGTATGTTGGGCGAAGTGCCCGATGCTCATATGGAAATCAGTAATAGAAATTTTAATAGTAGTGATTTATAATAATAATAGATGTCTTTGTAACTTTAGTAGTAATAATAATTATAATAATATTTCTGTAGATAATAATTATAGTAGGTATAATATATATCATTGCATGTTGGGCGAAGTGCCATATGCTCATAGTAAAAATAAGAAATATCATTAGTAATAGTAATAATAATAATTTATTTTCCCTGTAGGATGATAAAACTCACAGAGAATATGCGTTATTATAGTGCTAATAATGCCTGATAATTTCATTAGCCTGTCTTGATTAGTGTATTTTTGGCAAATATTTTTACAATCGGCACCCCTACAAACTGGAGCCTACCCTTAAACCTCACCATGAAAAGAAGCCTTAGAAGTGGGAAAACTCTTTCTCAGAAATCTCATCCTAACAGTCATATGAGGTTTCACACTGGAGAGAAGCCATTTAAATGTAATGACTGTGGGAAAGCATTTTCTCAGAAAGATTATCTTAAGAATCACATGAGGGTTCATACTGGGAAGAAACCATTTAAGTGTGATGACTGTGGTAAAGCATTTTCTTGTAAACGTAATCTTCAGTATCATATGATGAGTCACACTGGAGAGAAGCCATTTAAATGTAATGACTGTGGGAAAGCATTTTCTCAGAAAGGTTAACTTGAATACCATATGAGGTTTCACACTGAAGAGAAGCCATTTAAATGTAATGACTGTGGGAAAGCATTTTCTCACAAAAGTGGTAGTAAACGTCATATGAGGATTCATACTAGAGATAAGCCATTTAAATGTAATGACTGTGGGAAAGCATTTTCTTGTTAAAGTAACCTTAACATTCATATGAGGGTTCATACTGGGGAGAAGCCATTTAAATGTAATGACTGTGGGAAAGCATTTTCTCTTAAAGGTCATTCATTGAAACGGTCATATGAGGGTTGCAAACTGGAGAGAATCCATTTAACTGTAGAATGTCGGTTGGAAAGCATTTTCTCAAGAAAAATTTCTCTTCTTGAAAGGCATATGAGGGTTCACACTGAAGAGAAACCATTTAAATGCAATGATTGCGAATCCCCTGCTGGTGGAGATACGAAGACGCATTCCATCACTTTAGAGCAGCAAATGAAAATTATCAACCAGCATGCCTCTGGAAAGGCAGTCTCAGACATAGCACATGACGAGCATCTATCTCAGTCAACAGTATCCAAGATCATTAAAGACACAAAATCAATAATCGACGCTGTAAAGGCATCTGATTCAATTCATTCCATGATTATAACAAATAAGAGATCAGGGCCTTTGGAAGAAATGGAGCTGTTACTGGTCAGGTGGATGGAGGACCAGATACAAAAATGCTTGCCACTTAGTCTCTTGACCATTCAAACAAAGTTGCGCTTGTTTTTCGAGGAACTAAAGAAAAACTACGATGATACCCACACCAAAGATTTTGTAGCAAGTCATGGCTGGTTTAAGCATTTCAAAAGCTGCCATAATTTTCATGGTGTGAAAATTAGTGGCGAAGTGGCAAGTGCTGATTCCAAAGGAACCGCTAAATTTAAGGATGCTTTACATGAGATCATCGTTGATGAAGGGTACTTGCCAGATCAAGTCTTCAATGTCGACAAAACAGGACTGTATTTGAAGCTGATGCCTGAACGGTCACTTGGGAAAAGCTCAGATTTAGAAATTAAAGAGGAAGCTATTAATAAACTCATAGATGTACCACAAGATGAAGAGCTAATGGCAGAAGATTTAATTGAGCTTGCAGAAGAGAGAAAAAAAGCAGAAGGGGAAGAAGAAATTAAAGAAGAGCCAGGGCAAAAGCTTATGACAGACAATGGCAGAGGCCTTTGCCCTGTTTGAACATGGTATGAAACTGTTTAGTAAAATGGATTTGAGTTTGGAACAATTTGCTGAAGTTGAGAGAGGGCTTCAAGACATCCTTGCAAATTAGAGTCATTTACGAAGAACGAAAAAACTTACGGTACCAGCTACAAAGGATGTTTTCCCTAAGAAAATGACTCAAGTGACATCTTCCACTCCATTTGAGCCTCGACCCTCTACTTCTTGTGAACTAACATCTGAAAAAATAACAGCTGAAAAGGAGCAAATTGATGAACTTGCTGCTTTATTATCTCCATCCTCCTCTTCTGATATTGACTAGTTCAACACAGCCATCAACATCTTGACACCGTTCAAGTACGCCAATCACAGACTGAATCTGGTTGAGTACAGTACAGGTCTGATTCATGTTTGTGTTATGCAATTTCTCTGTTTGTACTGTACAGTTAACCCCCACTATTTGTGGACTAACAATTCACGGACTCACCTATTTGTGGATTTTTCTGTGGGCCATATACGTATACCTATTATTCGCGGTATTTTTCACTGAGAAATATTCACATTGCTGTATTTTCATTTTTTCCTGACTAAGTGCACTTTTGTGATAGGACTTAAAAAACTCGGGTATAAGCATTATAAGCATTTTTAGAGGGCCTTTTTATATTATAACTATCAAAATAGGCAATTCTAAGCATTAGTAGAAGGGTTTTAAATACTTGCACATTTTGGCTATTCCCTTGGGGGGGGTTCTGGTAACCCCCAATCCCCACAAATAGGGGAGTCTACTGTATTATCATAAGTCAGTCTGCATTGACTTTCCAGAATTAGCTGATGTTGTATTGATAATTAAAAGAAAAAAAGAATTAACAGTCAAACCTTGACATATGAGCAACCCACCATACAAGTTTATTGGGTAATATTTAGCTTTAAGGTGTGAGCCGAGATCCAAGCTGTGAGCGACTATTTTCAGTAATATTAAAAATAAAATCTAAATTATGCTGCCAGGTTAGGGTGGGTACTAAATACATTTTTTATGATAAAAAATTATTTAATAATTTCCATATGTTAATATTAATGTAAACTCAGTGAAATACCAATAGTGCTGAAGTAAAATCCTCAATATTGATCTTGTATAATCATTTACTGTATTAAGAAAAACTCTCCTGCCATTTGTGATTGTTTTACCGATATAAACATAACTCTCTCTCTCTCTCTCTCTCTCTCTCTCTCTCTCTCTCTCTCTCTCTCTCTCTCTCTCTCTCTCTCTGTTCCTCGTTGGATGGGTGGTTTTTGCGCTTGGCTACCAATCTGGTGGTCTGAAGTTCGATTCTCGGCTCGGCCAGCGCGGAATCAGATGAATTTATTTCTGGTGATAGAAATTCATTTCTCGATATAGTGTGGTTCGGATTCCACAATGAGCTGTAGGTCCCGTTGCTTGCTGACTAATTGGTTCCTAGCCATGTATAAATATCTAATCTTTCGGGCTAGTCCTAGGAGGGCTGTTAATCAGCTCAGTGGTCTGGTAAAACTGTGATAAAGTACTTAATCTCTCTCTCTCTCTCTCTCTCTCTCTCTCTCTCTCTCTCTCTCTCTCTCTCTCTCTCTCTCTCTCTCATTCATTCGGTACTGTATATATCCTTGAATGAAATATGAATTACTGTATCCTTAACTGTATCATTAACATAGAAATATGAAACTAAAATCCAGGAAGTTCAAGAAGCCATGAACGCATGCATACATAATGTACGTTTTACAATTTTTTATTTGTTGTGACGTAGGCTCCATGATGTCACGCTTTAGGCTGGAAGGGTTGGAAGTAACCAGTCACATAGCAGGTGGCTTGTAGGACGATATGCTCTTAATTCAAACGTTTGTGTACATACTATCACTAGTGTATGGTTTCTCTCTCTCTCTCTCTCTCTCTCTCTCTGAGGTAAGAGAGAGAGATTTGTATGCAGATGTAATGTGTAACGGCCCAATCTCCCTTTCCACCCACATGAAGGAAAAACAGTGGAGAAAATTTGTTTAGGTTTATTACCAGGTCAACCTTGAAAACCAAGTTTGTCTCCCCAGGCCAACATAAGTTATTTAATGTTAAGATCTAACTTAATAAACCAGTTTATTTCTTTACACTCTCTTTTATTATGTATAATTTTCTTATACATTTTTTATTAATAAGGCACGTTTTTCTTATTTGAAAGCAGAAAATAAATACATATTTGTGCTTTTTGGCGACTGGAATGGATTAATAGCATTTTCATTAATTGTAATGTTGACATAAGATTTGATCTTCAAGCAAATTGAGCCACGAGCTCAGTCACATAATGAATTAAACTCGTAGGTCAAGGTATCACTGAACTGTACAGTACAGCACCGTTTATGAATAGATTATACTGTATAGTGTAGTCTAGGCTGCCTCCAACTTATGATATTTTCAACTAATGATGGGTCCATTGTAATGCATTCCCATCGTAACTAGGGGACTACCTTGTACTCATTTATATAATGTATACGTACAGTTATCCCCCATGTTTGGAGGGGTTGTTAGGGACCACAACCACCCAGGAATAACTAAAATATAATATAGACATGAAAATATATTTGCAGGGTTTGCATCAGCCCCCCCCATGAATAGCTAGAGCCCACAGATACTTGGAACCCCACTCTAAAAATGCTCAAAACTGCCTGTCTTCAAACACCAAAGTATCGCTAAAAACTCCATTGTCCATCAAATATACATTAGAATATCATCCTATTGCTGTACATATTAATCTCTGAAATACAGGGAGTCCCTGGCTTACAACGGTTTCCGCTTACGACGGTTTCCGCATACGACGTTCCGAGGTTACAACGCTTTTAAATTATATTCATCATAAATTACTTCCAGGTTTATGATGGATGTTCCAGGGTTACAATGCTTACAACGCCGACCTGACAGAAGAAATATGACTCCAAAAATGCAAAATAATCAATATTTGCAGGGTTTTTTTTAATGAAAATGCAATAAGAAATGCAGTTTACACAGTTTTTAATACACCCAAAGCATTAGAAGTAAGGTTTTCCTAGGATTTTTTTTTATAACTCAAAACACCAAATACAGGCAGTCCCACGTTATTGGGGGGGGGGGGGGGGGGGGGGTTCCGTTCCCAGGGGTGTGCCAATAAGCGAAAACCGCCATTAACCGAAACCCTGCAATTTATGATGCCATAATGTCTCTTTTGGCTCCAATAACCATTAATTGGTGCCATAAGCATCCTTATCCATAAGCATTCTTATGGCGCCGGTAACCGGAACTCAGCCTGTTATGGCGCCATAAATTGCCGATTTTATGACACTAGACAAGCCCCATAAAACCGGATCGCCATTAACCGAGACTGCTAGTAACCGGGGCCTGCTGTATACCTTAAACTATCATCCTAAAACATTAATATTTCAAAGTAAACTTACATCATTAGTTTAAAAATATGTGGCTTACCCCTATATTCAGGCACAGAGAGAGACAGAAAGAACAAAAATACATATCCACATTGAAAATACTTAACACCCTAGTGACAGTACGTACACAGAGCATCCAAGCTAAAAGCCAATCAGCAACTAGGAAAGCTGGTACCCTTCTACTTCCAACCCTTCCAGCCAAGTGTGTCATCATGGAGAGAGAAGAGTCAAATACCTAGTCATAGAGCTTCAGCAGGCTGGCTCTCTCTCTCTCTCTCTCTCTCTCTCTCTCTCTCTCTCTCTCTCTCTCTCTCTCTCTCTCTCTCTCTCTTGTTCCTCACTGGACGAGTGCTTTTCGCGCTCGGCTGCCAATCCGGTGTTCCGAAGTTCAAATCCCGGCTCGGTAATCAGAGGAATTTGTTTCTGGTGATAGAAATTAATTTCTTGATATAGTTTGATTCGGATCCCACAATAAGCTGTAGGTCCCGTTGCTAGGTGACCAATTGGTTCCTAGCCACATAAAAATATCTAATCCTTCGGGCCAGCCCTAGGAGAGCTGTTAATCAGCTCAGTGGTCTGGGAAAACTAAGATATACTTGTTTCTCTCTCTCTCTCTCTCTCTCTTCTCTCTCTCTCTCTCTCTCTCTCTCTCTCTCTCTCTCAGCCTTTTACAATAAGTAGGGGAGTGGGTAGTGGAAGCAGAATCTGAACACATCAATCAGTTAAGCCAGATTTGGTTGCCTTATGACTCATGTCCAACCTTATCCTTTGAGAATTTACTCAACTGCATGAGGCTCCAGACAACGTTACTCAGGCTTTGAGCTCCTCTGCTCTGGCATCCCAATAACAGACTAAATAACTAAGTAGTCGGTTACAGGACCTATTGCTCCCATTGTTCACAGTACACAACCTGGGACATGACCTTACCTAGTGTTTTTCAACTCCCAGTCAGTTGAGAGAGATGAACTCCCACCAAAGGAGTAAGTCTCCTATATGAAAGGTTGTTGCTTGTATTTCCATAGGAACAAATCACAGATTTTTTAGTTCAATTTTATTTTTCATATACCTATATACAAACTAGGGCCTTTTACTATTTAAACCCATCTCAGCCACCCTACCTTGAATCTGTGGCTGAAGGAAATAGTTACTGGTGACAGTATGTGAATTATTCCAACTCTTGCTGAGGAACGCTCATACATTTGTTTATACCTAGGGAAAATGCAGATGGCTTTTAAGAATTTGCAATAGTATTTCTAATTTATGTATGATTCTTTGTGCAGTTTCATTAGCCAAATGAAAATTTACTGAACATCCATACCCTACAGTGAATGAAGTGAACACAGGACAACTATTATGTGAATTTCCCACCACAGAAAAGGCAATCATCAGAAAATTGAGAACTTTTATTTATTAATAAATTTTGTTGAAACAATTTCATCTTTAATGAAACATTAAGGCTTCTCAATTATTCTTATTATTATTATTATTATTATTATTATTATTATTATTATTATTATTATTATTGCTGCTGTTGTTATTATTATAGTTGCCCCCATATGCCCCACACAATATATGAAGTTACTTTTCATGGTTTCACTCTTGCACAGTTGTATTTACCTAAAACTGCTTTTTCTTCTTGTATAATTTTTCTCTATTGTATAACCTATAATGGTATGATAAGAGTTATAATGGGGTTCATATGGGCACATACAGGTTGTTTGTATGATTTGCATATGTATAGTAATCTGTTACATACGGGGTTTTGCTATCATGCAGGAATTATTCAGGGTTGTTGGGCAGATTGGTCTTGGAACATATTATGTACTTGTGTATGCTGTAAGTCATCTGTATTATGATTGCTCACACAGAACAGAAGCCATATGGAAAGTGGAAAGCTATGTTCCTAGGAAAAAAATTATCTTATGGTGGAAGCTCTATTGCATTTATATGGAAAACTATTTTAAGTGTCAAACCATGTCTGGCTGTGAGCATTACCTTAAGTCTTTGGAGGATCTAAAATATCATGCAATAGCTGTAGGGAGACCAGTGTCTCCTGCTACAACATCAATATAGTACTGTCCTTGTGTCATATGAATCTTTTCCATTATGCCAGCCTCATTAACATTCTACCTACCTCAGCAAATGTCTTTTTATTAGAATTGATGTACAGTGCTACTTTTATACAAATTATTGGTAATTATTTTATTATGTGTGTGTTTTGTTGACACATGTTATTGCTATATGATGTTTTTTTGTAAATAATAAATTGTATTTTTCCAATTCTACACTAATTTTTTATTTCTTTAACCCTTCTGAGTTCAAATTAATATTGTATTTCATTTCAGGGGGATGTAGCTTGGTGTTTCTCTGGTACAATTTCACGGAGCGACACGGCTGAGCCCAGAAAAGGGATTTTGACGTAGGAAAAATCTATTTCTGGGCGAGGAAGCCGTGTCGCCCAGTGAAATTCCCC
Source organism: Macrobrachium nipponense (assembly GCF_015104395.2). Classification (NCBI taxonomy): domain Eukaryota; kingdom Metazoa; phylum Arthropoda; class Malacostraca; order Decapoda; family Palaemonidae; genus Macrobrachium; species Macrobrachium nipponense. The sequence continues at coordinate 39,829,974 of NC_087214.1, read as the reverse complement.
CCTGGTTTCTTTCCCCCCATTGCTATGCACCAAGCTTCAATGCTATCGATAAGTATGACGTCACAGACGCCTTCAACGGGGTAGCTGGGTGTGACCTATGGGTCGGCTCCCCGTATTTAGGGTCTTTTGATGAGGAAAAGGCTAATTGGAGGGGTTGCTGTGGTAGTGTTTAACACTCGCCCCAGTTTTATACCGACACCTTTTATATAGGTGAGCGAGTCAGAGGTTTCTGACATGTCCAATTTAGCAGTTCTCTGGTACTATAGCAATATTTTACTAGAAATAGTGGTAAAGGAGACATATTTCACTGGGCGACACGGCTTCCTCGCCCAGAAATAGATTTTCCCTACGTCAAAATCTCTTTTCTAACAATGATTGTGAAGAGCATTTTCTCATATGACATTGTAACTTTAGAGAAAAATTATACTGATAATCTGGACGAGTTTTGTCAAAGACTGTGATGCAGTTGTTGCTTCATTTAGAGTTTTGTCGAAACTAAGAATAATTTGGCCATTTAATCCTGACCTTTGTTACCATGGTGAGTATGTGAAAGCTAATGCACTGAAGGTTCTGCTTTCTTTCTGCTGTGTGAATAGCAGTCAAGAAATTGATCTGGAGAAGATGGTCAGGTTGGGGACTCTGGTGGGCCAAATGACCTAAGTTCAGCGTAGAAATGACGAAAATCTTGTTGAGTGTGTTTTTGTTTTTATGGTTAAGATGGACTAGAATTTAAGGGAAATAAAGGTTAAAATGTACAATAAATGTTCCTATGTGGCAAAGGATATCATTGAAAACAGTGATATAGGAACTAGCTTTATGACCACAAACCTCTGTGAAAGCTGAGAGGTCCTAAAGAGATATGGCCTGCTTCTCAGACTTGAATGGAGTTTAGAAAGTGAAGCAGAAGAAAGAAATGGGGGCAAATTTCTATTCCAAATATTGTATTAGAACTTTAAGGTTTTTTGTTGACACTCTTTAGTTATGATTTGTGTTGATTAATTTAATGTCTCATGATTTGCTAGTATTAATCTTAAGAATTTTCATTAAAATATTTTTATAGAATGTTCATTAAAATATGTCAAAATCATGTGCATTTTCATTATCACCTTTTCTGGAGAAACTGTTTCATTATTATCCACATTCAGAGCCACTACTCATTACCCAAGCCTAAAATGTGTCAAGTAACAACCTAAATTAAATTTTGCCAACTTTAAGGTGAGTGAGATATTTGTTGTCAACAACAAAGTTATGTTAAGAAATGATAAACAAAGGAGCATTGGCCTTGCAAAGCCATTTAGGGATAAATCCCTTGTCAAAATGTAGGATCTATTGGCAACTTTGAACTTGGAGCTGTATCTCTTGCAGTGTTCAACAGTAATTTCCACAGTTGTTATTGTACAGCAGTCCCCAGTTATCTGTGGTCTCGGTTAATGGCTATCCGGTTTTCTGACACCTGTCTAGTGCCTTAAAATCGGTGATTTATGGTGCCACAACGGGCCCGGTTTCAGTTATCGGAGCCATAAGGGTGCTTATGGTGCGCCACAAGGATGCTTATGGCACCATAAATTGCCAGGTTCCGGTTAATGGCGGTTTTCGCTTATTGGCACACCCCCAGGAACGGAACTCCTGCCAATAACTGGGGACTGCCTGTACCTCTTATCCTTAGCCTGTAATGAGAGGCAGGAATTAAACAACTACAGTGGTCCCCCCGTATTCGCGGGGGATGCGTACCAGACCCCCCCGCGAATAGTTAGAATCCACGAATGTTTGGAACCCCCCTCTTAAAATGCTCATAAACTCCTATCCTAAACATGTAAACACCAAAGTATCCCTAAAAAAAACCATCCTTCATCAAATATACATAAAATATCCTATTATGGTTCATATTAATCTTTGAAATATTATTAATACTGTTTTAAAGTAAATCTTACATTTTATGTTTATACATAAATACATACTATGTACGTACTGAATGACTTAGTTACATATGTGAAAATAATTCAGTCCCCCCATAAGTATTCAGTCATGCACGTTTTCTTTCATACTGTTACTATTTGAGACATCCATTTTCTTTTTACAAGGGAACACTTGCATGTGAAATCACAAATACCAAATGTCTACTTAAAGTATTATCCTACATCAAATATACCATTGAATTGGTATTATTAATATCATTTTAAAGTAATCTTAAACATTTTACCATTAGAAATATATAAACAGCCAATAGCAGAGAGAGAGAGTGTTATTGTTACTGTTTAATCTCATTAAACGTAATATTATTTGTAAACTAGTACTGTATATTATTATTTTACCATAAAATGTAGTAATGTCCTTAAAGATATAGTACTTATACATACACTTCCAGCCCAAACAGAGGGCGAGAGTTACCACTAGCGCATGCTAGTATCTCGTGTGAAGAGAGAGAGAGAGAGAGAGAGGGTTGTCCTTATTTAAAAGAGTGAAATGGATAGATTATTGTACTTCTTTAAAATACTATCACATGTGAATTTTGAGATTAGTTCTATTATTATTATTATTATTATTATGCGAAAATATTAATAAACATACACATGTACCATAGAAATTATCTCATATATATCAGCAAAAGAGAAAGAGAGAGAGAATCTCAATGATCCGTAGATGGCAACACTGGATTTGACAGTTGGAACCCAGCCAACAAAGCTGGCTACGTAACAAGACACGGGGTTACATAATTCTTTTTATTTATAAACTAAAATCTTGCTAATTCACTTTAGTATTTTCTTTAATGAATTTATATTATTGCTGTTTACATTAATATTGATATTTGAAAATTAGTAAATCATCATCCAAAAAGCATACATCGCTTTAAGAGAGAGAGAGAGAGATTATCGTAGTATTTGTAAAATACTTTCACATATGATTTTTGTAATTACAGTTATTATTATTATTATTATTATTATTATTATTATTTGAAAATATTAATAAAAATATTTTTTAGAAAGAATCTGACTGGGATTTCCTTCATTCTTCCATAATTTTTTAAATTTATAAGCTAAAATCTTACTAATTCACTATGGTATTTTCTGTAATGAATTGATATTATTGCTGTATAAATTAATATTAATATTTGAAAATAGTGAATCATTTATTTATCATACAAAAAAACATACATCTTTGTAGTAGAGAGAGAGAGAGAGAGAATTATTATTTTTATTATGTGATATTTAAATTTATTAAACTTACTAATACAGTATTAATCAAAATTAATATTTGAAAATTAGTAAATCATTTTTGTATCATAAAAATGTATTTAGTCATGAAAATAAACATCAAAATACACTAATTAGTGATTATTTTCGTCGGAAAAATCCGCGAATAGGCAAGTCCGTCCGCGAATAATTTCTAGATAGGTTCCAAAGAAAAATCCGCGAATGTGTGAGTCCGCAAATCCGGAGAACGCGAATACGGGGGGAACACTGTATATTGTAAAGCCCATGTTTATGCTGTCCTGACAAACTGCATGAGAAATGTAGGTAATGATGAAAACAGAACAGCACCAATAAACTTTCCACTGTTCTTCAGCACTACCTGGAAATGGTTGTCAAAACTTGGCAACAGGGTGTTTGATTGGAGGTAGGCAGATGGGGGTGGGAAATCCCGTCAACATTAAGCCAGCATTTTTTCTTCAGCAGTGGTCGAGTTAAGAAGCTGTGCCACTTTCCGACTAACTATCCATCAAGTTAAAATCTCTCATTTTTTTTATGTGCAGCATTTGTGGGGGTTTTTTTCTACAGGGGTAGGTCCGGAGTGAGTGTGCTGTTGTACCATTGGGATACAAAATATTGCATCAGTTCCTTTAGTGTTTCAGACAATAGACATATGACTGTATTTAGCCAGCAGTATCTGGCAGTTGTTTACCTGGCCACGTAGGCGCATGATGTGTGATGCTGACAGACTAAGTTTCTGTTACATTTTTTGATGTCTTAATTTTATTTTAGTACTCAAAGATGTAGGCCTGTATGTTGTGCTTATATATCTTTAAAAACAAAACTATTTATTATATCTTATTTATCATAGTCTAAATATGAATTTTATTTATCATGATCAAAATATAAGAAAAGTTGAATACTGTATTAACCTATACTGAATGTTTGGCTACGCCTAATGATCCTTACCTGATTTGTGAGAGGCTGTTGAGTTTCGACAAGTTCAGTGTTTTACTACGTATTTCTCTTTTTTTCTCTCTCTCCTCTTTGTAGTGTCGTCTGTGTATCTTCTGTTAAGAGGTTGCATTGCGCTGTGAAATGTTTCGTCGTCTGGGTTTGAGTTTCTACAACTTGGTTTTGTGGTTTGGTTTGGTTTTGGTAATTGGTGTTATTGTTTATTGTACCAAGGAAGCGGAAGATTTTCTTTTCTATTTGCATGCAATGATGGACTTTAAGTTAGATCAACTTATGTCAGGTCTCCAGAAATTGATAGATTATTTAGACCAAGACGATAACAGGAATGAACCAAAACCCTCTAACAGTAAATCCTCCACAGCACCCCATACAATGTCAGAGTTCATCACAATATAGTAGTTCTTCAGCAGTTGGCAGTTATTCATGAGGAGCTGTTTATAATTGCATTTTTGTACATGCAACTTCCCCGGCAGATATATACTTAGCTTATGTCTCTGATGTCCCGACAGAATTCAAAACTCGCGGCACACGCTACAGGTAGGTCAGGTGATCACCCTCTCCTGCCGCTGGGTGGCGGGAATAGGAACCATTCCCGTTTTCAGAACAGATTTTCTCTGTCGCCGGTGCTGGCAACATCGTTGTTAGTTCCTCCTGCACGGAATTCTGCTTGCTTTGCTAAGGATTGTTTTTGGTGAAGTATTCTTTCTTTGGCTTTGGTATACGCTGATTTGGTCCGTTTTTTGGATTTGCTTAGGATTCTTCATTATGGCTGATGATGTGCCTGAAACTCGTTTTAGAGTTTGTGTGAAAGAAGGATGTAAGGTGAGACTGCCGAAAGCTTCGGTGGATCCTCACACTATTTGTGTTAAATGTAGGGGGAATGAATGCTCAGTTAGTAACACATGTGAGGAATGTTTGAATTTGACTGAAATGCAATGGAAGAGTTTGACTGCGTATGTAAAAAAGTTGGAGAAAGATAGAATTAGGAAAGCTTCCGCTAAAAGTTCAAGTAGGTCCTGCTCTTTGGATCAAGACAATCTTTCTATTTCCAATGTAATTTCTCCTACTGCTACCGCAGGTTCAGCTCCTTCCCCCCGCAGCGAAATCGTAGATTCGTCTCGATCGGAGAAAGCTGCAATGGAAGCGTCGATCCGTAATTTGGAAAGGCAATTACGGGAAATGGAAGGTAAGAGTGAAGTGTACAGTGTCCCCAGTGTAGTGGAGGGGGCGTCTGACCGACTCCGCATTGCTCCTAGGCCTAGACCTCTTTCAGACTCCCATGACCAAGGGAGGAGGAATGTCGAAAGCCGCAAGGGGGATGTAGAGTAATTCCAACGGTCAGGCGTCCCTTCGGCAGGTCCTGTAGACTCGTCCCAGGCTGCCTTGGACAGCTATAGACAAAGCGTCCTTAGGAAGTTTTTCCGACTCGGATTCTTCTTTTCCGAGATGCGGATGGAGCTCCGCGTCTAAGTTGCGCCCTCTGAAGAGAGCCTGGAAGGCGCCTGCAGGAGACGCATTAGACTCCAGCCCAGAGCCTTTTCCGGAGTATTCTCTCGCTCAGAAGAAGAGAGCGATGAAGTCTCCGGTTTCTTCTCCGGAAGGAATTCGCGCTTCTACCAAGAAGTTTTTGGTAGGACTGCAGGAGCAGTTATCCTCGTTAGTAGGCTCGCTGTCTAAGGAGCCTTCTCGCAGGAAGGACGTCTCTCTTCCAGTAAAGAGCTCTCTTAAGAGACGGTCGTCAAGTTGGCGTTCGGACTCTGGTAGGCGTCTCTCTCCTGGAAGGCGCTACTCTCCAACAAGATCGTTGCTATACGCTTCTCCTTTTCGAGAACGATCTACTACTCCGACCAGAAGAGCTTCTAGTAGGATCCCGCATTCGTCTAGACGCCCGAATAAGGGCGCAAGCCCCTCTCCTGACAGGAGCCAGGATAGTCGATCCTTACGTAGGAGTAAAGAACGTTCTTCTCCTTATAGGCGTTCTCAGAGAGAGAGAGGAAGAAATCTCTCCCCCCAGATGTTCTCGGAGAGATTTTAGCGCCTCTCCTAGCAGGCGCCATCGTGATGTAAGACGGTATTCGCCAACCAGGCGATTTACTCCTTCCAGGCGCCCAGGACGGGACGCTAGCGCCTCTCCATGCAGACGCCAGGAGCCTGAGAAGAGCATGATTGGTTCTGTACGCCCTACTCCTGTTAGGCTCTCCTTAGGAGTTCCGAGTTTACCTTCTCGCAAGAGTCTTCGAAAGGAAGTAAACCCATCTCCTGGCAGGAGCCAGGATGAGAGCAGATGTTTTTCTACCCCAAGGCGCGTAGCGCCTGATAGTCGCCACCGACGTGACGCTAGCGCCTCTCCTCACAGGCGCCAAGAGCCTGGAAAGAGCCTGTTACGGGATTCTCGCCCTACTCCTGATAGAGTTTCCTGTAAAGATGCGAGCTCTTCCCCTCTCAGGCAGCAAGAGCCTTTGAGAAGAAGCAGGCATTCTTCTTCTGCTAGGCCCCTTCCAGTAGAAACTGTTTCTTCAGGCAATAGGATCGCTTCGGGAAGTGGTCTTCCTTCCTCTACCAAACTTCTTTCGAAGGAAAAGAGCGCTTCTCCTTCTAGGACTCCTTCTCCGAAGAGGCATTCTTCTCCTAATGCTACCTTTGAAGAGGTATCTGAGGAGGAAGTTCCTATAGATGCGGGCGTCTCGGATTACAAGAGACTGGCAGCCCTGCTCTTCAAGAGTTCGGTGACTCTCTTCGTCCGGCAGATCCTCCTTTGCCGGGATCACTGCTTTCAAGCACTAAGATTTCCAAGTCGTCTTCGTTCGTGAAAATGAATCCGACCCTTTCTATGAAGAAAGCCATCAAAAGCTTGGAGAACTGGCTCCTCTCTAAGAAAGAAGCGGGCAAGACGGTTTTTTCCTGCCCTCCTTCGAAGTTGGCAGGTAAGCCAGGTGTCTGGTATGACACGAAAGAGCCAATGGGATTGGGCCTTCCTTCTTCAGCTGATGCTGATTTTTCATCGCTAGTGGATTCGTCTAGAAGACGCTCTCTTCTTTCGGCAAAGGCTTCATAGGGAATGTGCGAAATGGACCATTTACTTAAGGGTCTATTTCGCACACTTGAGGTCTTTAATTTTATGGATTGGGCCTTGGGAGCCCTGGCCAAGAGAGCACAGGATCCAGACTTTGTTTCGATGGAAGTGTTAACGAGTGTCCTTTCTTGTCTGGATAAGGCCTTGATGGATGGATCTACGGAGGTGGCTTCTCTCTTTGGATCTGCAGTCCTTAAAAAGAGATCTGTCTACAGTTCCTCTTTGGCGAAATCGGTGTCTCCTCTACAGAGATCCTCCCTGCTTTATTCGCCCCTGTCTAGTAACCTGTTTCCACAAGAGACAGTGAGAGACATATCTAAGTCTTTATCAGAAAAGGCAACTCAAGATCTTCTTGCGCAGTCGGCGAAAAGACTGAAACCGGCAGTCCCTTTAGCTAAAAGATAGAAGCCTGCTTTTCAGCAGCCCTTTCGAGGGAGAACAACGGCTAGACCCTCTCTTAGGAGTAGGAGACCGGTTAAGAGAGGAAGATCAGCACGCAAGCCCTTCCCTAAACCCCAATGAGAAAGTAGTCCTCCAGACTACAGTAGGAGCCAGACTGCTGAAGTTTGCGAAAGTCTGGGCTCAGAGAGGGGCGGACAACTGGTCCCTCTCTATCCTCGAGAGAGGATACCTTATCCCCTTCAGGGAGAAGCCTCCCTTAACAACAACTCCAAGGGAGTTAACAGCAAGATACCGAGATTCTTTAAAAAACCAGGCCCTGCTACAACTAGTAGAAGAAATGATGGACAAAGAGGCGATAGAAAGGGTTCAAGACCTGCAATCTCCAGGGTTTTACAACCGTCTTTTTCTTGTACCAAAAGCCTCAGGGGAGTGGAGACCAGTCCTGGACGTAAGTGCCCTGAATTGCTTCATTGTCAAGACGAAGTTCACGATGGAGACGACATCCTCCGTTCTTGCAGCTCTTCGTCCAGGGGATTGGATGGCGTCCCTGGACCTTCAGGATGCCTATTTTCATGTGCCTATCCATCCCTCGTCCAGGAGGTACCTAAGATTCATGGTACAGGGCAAAGTTTTTCAATTTCGAGCCCTATGCTTCGGTCTTGCCACGGCCCCTCAAGTGTTCACGGGTCTTATGAGGAATGTCACTCATTGGCTACATATCGAAGGAGTAAGAATCTCGTTGTATCTCGACGATTGGCTGATCCGGGCCCAATCAAAAGATCGATGTCTGGAGGACTTGAAATTAACACTGGACCTAGTTCAGTCCCTAGGACTGTTATTAAACCTCGGGAAGTCCCAGATGAATCCCCAGCAAAGCATTGTCTATCTGGGGATTCTGATGGATTCTCTGGGTTTTCGTGTGTATCCATCAAAGGAAAGACAGGAGAGATATTTACAGAAAGTGACGACCTTCCTAGAGAAAGAACAATGTTCCGCGAGGGAATGGATGAGTCTTCTGGGGACCCTTTCCTTGTTGGAACAGTTCGTTTCTCTAGGGAGGCTACACTTAAGACCCCTACAATTCTTCCTCAGGGAGAAATGGGATCAGAAGCACCAAGAGCTTTCGGACTCCTTTCAGCTCTCAAAGAGCATAAAGGAGGACCTCAGTTGGTGGTTAGAGCCAAGCAGATTAAATCAAGGGCTCTCCCTTCAGTTGTCAAGCCCTCACCTAGTGTTATTTACAGACGCCTCGGGAAAAGGATGGGGAGCGACTCTAGGCTCGAGAGAAGTGTCAGGCACCTGGAGTGGGGAACAGGTGTCCTGGCGTATCAACAAGAAGGAACTAGCAGTAGTCCATCTAGCTCTCGTTCACTTCGAACCTCAAGTCTTGGGTGCCGTGTTGCAAGTGAACTCGGACAACACGACAGCTCTAGCCTATATAAGGAAACAGGGAGGGACTCACTCCTTCTCCCTTTTCGAGAAAGCAAAGGAGCTTCTTCTTTGGACCGAGGAACGGCGAATAACTCTTCTAACCAGGTTCATCTAGGGGGAAAAGAACGTAAGAGCAGATCTTCTGAGCAGAAGAGATCAGGTCCTTTCCACGGAATGGACTCTGCATTCAGAAGTGTGCAACGAGATTTGGGACCTCTGGGGGAGACCCAATATCGACCTGTTCGCAACGAATTGGAATGCGAGGTTGGAGAACTACTGCTCTCCGATATCAGATCCAAAGGCAGTTGCAGTGGATGGTCTCCTGGATTGGAAGGGGATCGACGGGTACGCTTTTCCTCCTTTCAAGATAATAGGAAAAGTGGTATGGAAGTTCGTCTTGGCGGAGGGAGCCAAACTGACCCTCATCGCCCCATTCTGGCCAGCCCAAGATTGGTACACAGAGGTACTGGAATGGATGATAGATTTCCCGAGGTCCCTTCCACTGCGGAAGGATCTTCTCAGACAACCCAACTTCGACAGATACCAGAAAAACCTCCCCGCTCTCAGTCTGACTGCCTTCAGACTGTCGAAGGACTCGTCAGAGCGAGGGGGTTTTCACGCAAGGCTGCAAAGGCAATTGCTAGAGCCAGAAGACCTTCAACTCTTCGCGTGTACCAGTCGAAGTGGGAGGTGTTCCGAAGATGGGCCAGGTCCCAGAAAGTATCCTCTCCCAGTACCTCTGTAACTGAAATAGCTGATTTTCTCCTTTATTTGAGGGAGAAATGCAATCTGGCCATCACCACAATAAAGGGATATAAAAGCATGCTCTCCTCTGTTTTTAGACATAGAGGCCTTAATATCTCGGAGGACAAGGATCTGCATGACTTATTAAGGTCCTTTGAAACCTCGAAGTCCAAGACTATAAGACCACCTAGTTGGAACCTGGATGTGGTTCTTAGATATTTAATGTCCGAAAAATTCGAACCTCCTCAAAATTCCTCATTCAGAGACTTGACTAGAAAGTCTCTCTTTCTCTTTGCACTAGCCTCTGCTAAGAGAGTTAGTGAACTTCAGGCTTTAGAAGGAACTGTGGGCTTTAAGGAAGATTCTGCAGTATGCTCCTTTAATCCCCTGTTCTTAGCAAAGAACGAAAATCCTTCTAAACCATGGCCAAGGACTTTTGAGATTAAGGGACTGTCCTCTTTGGTAGGGAGAGACTTAGAGAGGACATTGTGCCCAGTCAGGATCTCAAGTTCTACCTAGAGAGGAAGAAGCTACTTGGTGGAAATGTGGATAGCCTTTGGTGTTCAGTAAGAAATCCTAAGAGGATGATTTCTAAGAATGCTCAAGCGTTTTTCATTAAAGAAGTTATCAAAGAAGCGCATGCTTCCCGTGAAGAGGAACATTTAAGGCTTCTAAGAGTCAAAGCACATGAGGTCAGAGCTGTAGCTACCTCTTTAGCGTATCATAGGAATATGTCTATACAGACTCTTGTCGAATCCACCTACTGGAGGTGCAATTCGGTTTTTGCATCAAATTACTTAAGAGACGTGCGAGTCACTTATGATAAGTGCTTCTCTCTCGGACCGTTCGTGTCTGCGGATTCGTTGCTGGGGCAAGGAGCTGAACCTAATCCTTTATAGTTAGTTAAGTTAGTAATTTTAAATGTTTTTTGGTGTTGTGTTTTATGGTCGATTGGAAGGGGTTTTGGGAATGCTCCTTTCAAATCGTAGTGTTAACAAATGTAGTGTGGTCAGGTGGTCGGGATTGGTTTTTTGTGCTCCTTGTTAGTGGTTTGGACCTAGGCTCTGTCATGTAAGAGGGTTAGTCCCCGTTGATATGACAAAGGTGAAGGCTCTACCATGTAAGTGGGTCAGCCGCCATTGGTATGATCCAAGACAAGGCTCTGTCAAGTAAGCGGACTCGCCCCCATTGACATAATCCAGAAGAGCTATCAGTGTCAGGTCTCATCCCCACTGAAACTCTTGAGACAAGCAGACTCATAGACAGTAATCATGAAGTCTTCTGCCCAATAAGATAGGAACCAAGGTTTTAAATAAGTTTATATATATATGACCTACAACAGATGTTGTTTCCCTGTTTTTATTGTTGTTTATATTGAGTAACTATCTCTTACCCGCCACCAAGGGTGTCAATCAGCTAAGTATATATCTGCCGGGGAAGTTGCATGTACAAAAATGATATTGTTAGTATACAATAAAGTTTGTACATACTTACCCGGCAGATATATACGATGAATGGCCCACCCAACCTCCCCTCAGGAGATAGGTGTAAGAGAAAATCTGTTCTGAAAACGGGAATGGTTCCTATTCCCGCCACCCAGCGGCGGGAGAGGGTGATTACCTGACCTACCTGTAGCGTGTGCCGCGAGTTTTGAATTCTGTCGGGACGTCAGAGACATAAGCTAAGTATATATCTGCCGGGTAAGTATGTACAAAACTTTATTGTATACTAACAATATCATTTTTTGTAGTAAAGCTCAGTACGCCAGCATTGTAGCAGATGTCAGCGTTGTGCAAGAAAACATGATGTTTCTGACTGCCAAACAGTTATCTATACTTGTCCAAATTGTAGAAAGGGCAAGCATCACTCATTTATCTGTATCATTGTAGGCCCTAAACCAACTAAAGTAGGTGGTGTGCACTCAGCCTAGTCAGTCCCCCCAAGATTGAAAATAAACCTGAGAAGTCGGTTGTTTATGTGAATGCAAATTCCCCTCGATTAAAGGGTGACCCTGCAGCTACAACACAAGTCATGACAGCAGTTGAAGGTTGTAATAACATACATTGTAGTGTAGCCCTAGCGACAGTTACAGTAAAATCTGATTCTGGAAATTTACTAAAAGTAAGATCATTTTTTATGATGGATCCCAAAGGTCATTTATTCATAAAGATTTTGCCAATAAGCTTGGTTTGAGAAATGTAGCAAATTTTGAAATGAGACTTGATAGCTTCAGTGAAGTGGCTCAGTCAACTAATTATGAAATTGTTAGATCTGTTGTCTCAGTTGGCAACAGAAGAGAAGAATTTCAATGGCTGTTGTTGATAAAATGCCTAGTATTGTCACCCCAGGACTACATGCAATAGTACAGAAACTTACCAAAATGGGCTACAATTTAGCAGATAAACAAACTGACTTTGACGTGGTTGATAATATGCAACTTATGAATGACTCAGATTCCTTTGGTAGATATTTGTCTGGTTTGACCACTGTAAGTAACATAGATTTGTCTGCATCACCTCGAGGATATTTCTTTTATGGTATTCCACATTTTCCTTGCAAAGAGCCAGTAGCTTTAGTATGTAGAGTCACAACTCTTAAGTCAGAGATTACTCCTGGTGTCACAGAACCATACATAGCATGTGGTGGTGAAGTAGATGAAATTCTTCCAGTTCACAAACTTTGGGATGAATGTGATGGGCATAAACCCTATTAAAGATTCACCTGAAAATTTCAAAAGTAAAGTTCACTTTGAAACCACAGTCAAGTATGTTATTAGGAGATATTGGCTGGAGTTGCCATTTAAAGAAAAGAAAATTGTCCCTTTTCTTCCGACCAATTATAGGCTTGCCTTAGGTCAAATGCTTAATCAAGTAAAGAAGTTTTGTAATTAACCCGAGTTGCTTTCTTGCTGTGATACGATCATTAAAGATCAGTTGAAGTCAAGTTTCATTGAAGAGGTTGAAAACCCTGTAGTAACTCCTAATACACACTCACTACCTTCTACATCATGTTGTAGCTAAGCACTCATCTACAACCCCATACATATTGTGTAGAATTGCAGTGCTAAGGTGAGTAAGACCACAGCCGCCTTAAACGATTGTTTGTTAACAGGATCATTTTTAACAGAGAGGTTAGGTGACACTTTTTAACATTCAGAACACAGTAATTTGCCTTTGTTGCTGTTATTGAGAAAGCCATTTTGTAAGTAGGTTTGCAACATCATCAGAGACACTACTCTTATTTTCTGTGGTTAGAAAATCTCTTTGATGAATCTAATCCTTTTAAAACATATAATTTCACATCAGTCTGATTTGAAGCTACTTGTAGTCCATTACTTAAATGCGGTGTCATTTAAGTAAGTCAGACAATCAATATGCAGAGCTGTTGTCTCCCTTGTTTTACGTTGACAATCCACAAGGCACCTCACACAACTCCACAGATTTGTTGGGAATTTATGACGCAGCCAATACCGAATTAGGTAAAGCTGGAATGATCTTGAGCCAATGGAGCACTAATTCAGATGATTTATATTTTCATAGTAGATGTACAGATTTAGGAGTAGAATGTCCTGTTGTAAATAATGTTCTTGGTTTCTGGGATACCTTAAAGGATACCTTGTCACTTAATCCTTGTAAATTTCAAGTTAGAATTTCTTACCAAGCATCAGCTGGTATTATTAGTTTCTACTTGTTTTGGTCTTTTAGGATTTTGCTCTCCCATACTAATTAAAGGAAAGATGTTCATTCAGTTAGCATGGAAGGAACAAGTTAGTTGGGACACTCTTTTATCCCCATTTTTTAAGAAAAGGGCAAAATTCAGCACAAGAGATAGAACAACTACCCTCTCGTGAATTTCCTAGAAGTGCTTGTGTCTTACATGAGCCATACACTCTACGTACCTTCGTAGATGCCAACGACAAAGCATATGGCGCTGTTTGTTATGTATGTGATAAGTGTGAGTTTCATTTAGTAGCCTCAAGGGCTAGAGTTGTTCCATTGAAAACTAGAACTTTGCCCCAACTTGAACTTACTTCTTTGCAGTTAGGCACCCAGTTTGCTACTTATCTTGTAAATATATTTCGAGATATTTTAATGTGGAAAGATTTGTGATTTGGTCAGACTCTGAAGTAGCGTTGCAGTGGGTAACAAATAACAATAGTAAGATACCTGATGTTTGTAATAGAGTTGCTAATAAACTACGTGACAACGGGGCCGCCTTTCAGTTCCTGTATGTTGCGTCTGCTGCAAATCCAGCTGACTTGACCAAGAGAGGTATTTCAATTAAGCAGCTCAGTAATTCACCGATTTGGTTTTCTGGTCCTAAATGGTTACCTCATCCTGATGGAGGGCCTGTTCAGAAATCTAGTGTACTCATATGTGAAATTGTCTCCAAGATCACTCCAGAATTGCCTAGGGTTGATCCAATATTTGATTATACAGAATAATATGAGAGAGATGTATATCTGTTGATAGAAGTTCACTCACAACGTGGTTAGAAAATCACATAAAGCTGTTGGTCCCATTGCTGAATAACCACTGGTTCCTTGCATACAAATGCCATACAAACAAAATTACACAATATTCATCTTTGTTTAAATCGTTCAGAGTATAACAGGTATGTTTTCAGATTTATTAGAGTGCTAAGGTCTCAGTTAGTTATTCCCAAACCTAGCGTTTATTGGATGCAAGCTGTACAAAAATCTTGCTCTCCTAGTGTGTATGTAATCATTTGATAGAAGGTAGTTTCCCTCTTGACTCCGATGGCAAACAGTTTTTTATTTTTATGAGGAGTCTCCAGGTTTACTTTGCTCCCATGGTAGATTACATCATTAAGAGTTAGATCAGAGTACCAAGTTTAATATTTTGATCCCTACCAAGAATCATTTTGCTAAGCTATTAATCACTTATGCACATGTAAGATGTTTGCATGGTGGTGTTAAGGACACCCTAACTTTGATTAGACAACAGTATTAAATGCCAAACTATCAAGACCTTATTAAGCCACTGTGTTGTTTGTAAAAGAGTAGCCGGTAGGAGATTGAGTACCCTGGTCCACCTCCATTGCCCATTGGAAGGGTTCAGTTCACTTGTCCCTTTGCATATGTAGACATTGATTATTCTGGACCGATAACAATTACCAAAACGGTCAGGTATACCTCACAAGTGTTACATTGTTTTGTTTATATGCACTTCAAGTAGACTTGTCCCTCTGGAGCTAGCCCCTGATAATATGATTACAGCAAGTTTTATTAATTTCCTTTGTAGGTTTTGTGGCTAGTACTCTTTTCCAAATCTAGTCATTTCTGATAATGGCATATATTTCATTGCTAGTGCCAAATTTTTTTAGGAAATGGTTAAGCATCCTAAAGGTGATCACGAAATGAAGGTACATAATATAAAATGGAAGTTTATAGCTCCCTGTGCCCCATGGCAGGGTGGATTTTATGAACATATAATGATTCTAGTAAAATCTCGTTTAAAAAAAGTTCTTTTTTGAAAGATTGTTGGTAGAGATGAACTTGAAACTGTATTGAGAGAAATGCAGTGTAGGATAAACAAACGTCCCTTGACATCTTGATGAAGAAGTCCCCATAGTGCCTTTTACCTCCATCACATTTGTTGACTGGTAGAATTGTTAACGCATTGCCTTCTTTAGTGATAGAAGATTGCTCTGACCCTAAGTACTTTGATCATTAAATGGAAACTTTAGTTATGTATCCATTTTGAGAAGATGTGGCAAACAAAACGTCTAACCAGTCTTCGTGAGTGTCACTATGGAGCAAAGGATGCTACCCAAATCAAGAAGCCAAAAGTAGGTGAAGTTGTGATTGTTGAACGTCAAAGTCCCAACACTTGGGGACATGAGGCCATTCAGAACTGAAGGCAATCAAAAGATGAAAGACACTGAAAAGAGGGAGTCGGAGCGGTTGGACAGCAAGATAAAGCGATCCCAAAAATAAAGGAGACGCAGCACAAGGATCAAAAGGTTCATCTTTGAGAAACTCCCAAATTTGCGCCAAGAAATAACAGTTGTTAGAGTTGTTGGACAGCAAGATGGAAGAATGGAAGCGTGAATGGAGGTCGAAGTAAAAGGCTACAAACATTGGGTGCATTTAGGGGCCAAAGGGACGCTGCAAATACCTTCAGGAATGCTTACAGTTTCGCCTTAAATGTGGACATGGCATTTATGCATCCTAACATATAATATTTGAATTCGGAAACTAAGGCGTTTCAGGTCAATTTTCTTTATGAATGAACTTTCAAAATCATGTGTTTATTTATATTTACCTAAGACAAAATCAGTATTAGAATTATTTGGAGTCAAGTGAATTTGGTTTACATTTGTTGCATTCGTGTTTAGTAAGGTACTGTGCAATAATTACAGATCTAGTAAAAGCAAACTACGTTCAGCGAATAATTGCTAATTCAAAGAACACTGGCTAATCACATCGTTCACCCAACGACATTTTTCTATCAGGATTATGATTTAGATTTTGGAATGTGTGTTTAATGTTTGATAAAATCAACTGAGCAGAAACAGTTTTTTCTTACGTTAGAAGAAAATGTTCTTTGAAATGAACTTAAAACACAAATAACCTTTAAGTAGTACCTCTGTGGGACTTTAATTATCTTATACATCAACACACTAATATGTGTTTTGAAAATATTGCTGCTAATAATTATTGTTTTTTTAAATATTGCTGTTAATGTTTTTGAACAGAGGTACAAAAACGTCACAAAACGACAGAAAATAACTGGAAATTTTACAAAAGGTAAGTTAACCTTGATTGAATAGTGTGTCTGTTGGGCTTTAATGTGCAACATAATAGTGTTGTGTTGTCTGTTGGAAATGGTATTGCCGTTAATGTTGTTTGAAGACGGCTACAAAGGTTTCACAAAACGACAGAAAAAAAGGAAGTTTTCCAAATGGTAAATGAACTTGAATACATTGAGTTTAGTGGAGGAAGAAAATCCTGTTAGGATCCTTCCTTCCTTCCTTCTTTCTGGACCAGAGACGAGACAGTAAATGAGAATCCTCTTGAACTTATTGTTGGGGAAACTGACATCGAGTGAAAATGATTAAGAGATGACCTCAGGAGGAAAATTGTTGATATTTGGGAAAGAAAATTATATATATAATAATTTGAGTCTGGGCTTTATTGGAATGTTGGGGGAAGCGACTCAGGTGTTGACAGGTTAATGACTGCGGGAATAGTTCGAAGTTTTTGAAGAATTTAACGAGAATGTTAAAATGGTAAAAAACAAAATAAATAAAAAAATCAGACCATCTTCTGGGATGTTATGCCTCGATAAAGTCTACAGCTTCAGGCGTAAAGAGAGAAAGGAAAGTCCAGGTCTGAGAGAGAGAGAGAGAGAGAGAGAGAGAGGGGGGAGGAATTTTCAATGTAGGGTTCTACATTGGAAGTATTTCCATTAAAGTTAAAATTGCCACGGCATAAAG
Organism: Macrobrachium nipponense; assembly: GCF_015104395.2. Taxonomy (NCBI): domain Eukaryota; kingdom Metazoa; phylum Arthropoda; class Malacostraca; order Decapoda; family Palaemonidae; genus Macrobrachium; species Macrobrachium nipponense. Next base: position 39,812,700 of record NC_087214.1, on the reverse strand, counting down.
TGTTGTCATTTCACTATGAATTATTTTTAGATAAATAAACAATGGTTATTTTTACTTTAGTTTTCATGGCTCGATCATTTCCAAATTCTGAATCCACGCCATTTTCCAGTCTGTGGGAATAAGTAGCCATCACGGAATACTATACACAACTGACCCATTCATTGATTGAAGTTGAAAAACGACTGACATAGACCATTCCAGAGAGGAAACCGAAAGGAATCGTGGCAGACACTTTCTTTGGTCCATAATGAGAGGGAGGAGGTCAATACACAAAGCAGAAGTGACCTGAGATTTGTCTAAGGACATCGGATTCCCTTCGGCCACAAGGACTGACCAAAGAAGAAGCGTCAGGGTTGATGGGACATGTTGTCAACACCCTAAATATTTCAGCTTGATTGCAGATCGCTCCTCCATTTTTCCTCTCCGATATTGCTTCTGCTGTTTGGGGATTGATTTTGAGAGTCAGGGTGGGTCCAAAATGCTGGTCAGCATTTCGTGTAAATGTTGGCAACTTATCACACACGTTTCAAGCGTTTTGAATATAAGTTGACAACTTCTTCTTATTGGTGTCAAAAACCTGTTGACTACAAGTCAGTGACTTGTTCTTATTGTTACATGTCACAAGCATGTTGACTACTGACCCAACGGTCTTCACACAATTATCTAACATTTGCCAAAGCGTCATTCTCCACTTCCGGTCGTTGACTTGTTTCAGACCTTTTCGCGATTGCAACCAGGATGTGCTATTCACTTTGGTCACCCATCCATCCCGAGCTCTGATCTGCCCACTGGAGCTAATAGCCTGAAGCAAATGCCAATGAGAGGTCTGGATGTTGAGTGACTGCCTCTGCAATTGAAGGCCTCAGTTCTTGACTTGATTGCTGGAAGAGGACCTCTTCTGTTCTCTGGTCTCTTCTGGTGAATCAGGAGGAGGAAGTTGACAGAAAATGTGTTGCAGATAAATATAATCCATGTTGGTTAC
>NC_087214.1:39788255-39811218 GCF_015104395.2 Macrobrachium nipponense | reverse complement strand
TTTATCTAAAAATAATTCATAGTGAAATGACAACACTTTATGCCGTGGCAATTTTAACTTTAATGGAAATACTTCCAATGTAGAACCCTACATTGAAAATTCCTCCCTGGACTTTCCTTTCTCTTTCTTTCTCTCCTTACACCTGAAGCTGTAGACTTTATCGAGGCATAACATCCCAGAAGATGGTCTGATTTTTAAATTTTTTTTTTTTACCATTTTAACATTCTCGTTAAATTCTTCAAAAACTTCGAACTATTCCCGCAGTCATTAACCTGTCAACACCTGAGTCGCTTCCCCCAACATTCCAATAAAGCCCAGACTCAAATTATTATATATATAATTTTCTTTCCCAAATATCAACAATTTTCCTCCTGAGGTCATCTCTTAATCATTTTCACTCGATGTCAGTTTCCCCAACAATAAGTTCCAGAGGATTCTCATTTACTGTCTCGTCTCTGGTCCAGAAAGAAGGAAGGAAGGAAGGAAGGATCCTAACAGGATTTTCTTCCTCCACTAAACTCAATGTATTCAAGTTCATTTACCATTTGGAAAACTTCCTTTTTTTCTGTCGTTTTGTGAAACCTTTGTAGCCGTCTTCAAACAACATTAACGGCAATACCATTTCCAACAGACAACACAACACTATTATGTTGCACTTTAAAGCCCAACAGACACACAATTCAATAAAGGTTAACTTACCTTTTGTAAAATTTCCAGTTATTTTCTGTCGTTTTGTGACGTTTTTGTACCTCTGTTCAAAAACATTAACAGCAATATTTACAAAAACAATAATTATTAGCAGCAATATTTTCAAAACACATATTAGTGTGTTGATGTATAAGATAATTAAAGTCCCACAGAGGTTCTACTTAAAGGTTATTTGTGTTTTAAGTTCATTTCAAAGACCATTTTCTTCTAACGTAAGAAAAAACTGTTTCTGCTCAGTTGATTTTATCAAACATTAAACACACAATCCAAAATCTAAATCATGATCCTGATAGAAAAATGTCGTCGTTGGGTGAACGATGTGATTAGCCAGTGTTCTTCGAATTAGCAATTATTCGCTGGACGTAGTTTGCTTTTACTAGATCTGTAATTATTGCACAATACCTTACTAAACACGAATGCAACAAATGTAAACCAAATTCACTTGACTCCAAATAATTCTAGTACTGATTTTGTCTTAGGTAAATATAAATAAACACATGATTTTGAAAGTTCATTCATAAAGAAAATTGACCTGAAACGCCTTAGTTTCCGAATTCAAATATTATATGTTAGGATGCATAAATGCCATGTCCACATTTAAGGCGAAACTGTAAGCATTCCTGAAGGGTATTTGCAGCGTCCCTTTGGCCCCTAAATGCACCCAAAGTTTGTAGCCTTTTACTTCGACCTCAATTCACGCTTCCATTCTTCCATCTTGCTGTCCAACAACTCTAACAACTGTTATTTCTTGGCGCAAATTTGGGAGTTTCTCAAAGATGAACCTTTTGATCCTTGTGCTGCGTCTCCTTTATTTTTGGGATCGCTTTATCTTGCTGTCCAACCGCTCCGACTCCCTCTTTTCAGTGTCTTTCATCTTTTGATTGCCTTCAGTTCTGAATGGCCTCATGTCCCCAAGTGTTGGGACTTTGACGTTCAACAATCACAACTTCACCTACTTTTGGCTTCTTGATTTGGCTAGCATCCTTTGCTCCATAGTGACACTCACGAAGACTGGTTAGATGTTTTGTTTGCCACATCTTCTCAAAATGGTTGACTATACTGGATACATAACTAAAGTTTCCATTTAATGATCAAAGTACTTAGGGTCAGAGCAATCTTCTATCACTAAAGAAGGCAATGCGTTAACAATTCTACCAGTCAACAAATGTGATGGAGGTAAAAGGCACTATGGGGACTTCTTCATCAAGATGTCAAGGGACGTTTGTTTATCCTACACTGTATTTCTCTAAATACAGTTTCAAGTTCATCTCTACCAACAATCTTTCAAAAAAGAACTTTTTTTAAACGAGATTTTACTAGACTCATTATATGTTCATAAAATCCACCCTGCCATGGGGCACAGGGAGCTATAACTTCCATTTTATATTATGTACCTTCATTTCGTGATCACCTTTAGGATGCTTAACCATTTCCTAAAAAAATTTGGCACTAGCAATGAAATATATGCCATTATCAGAAATGACAAGATTTGGAAAAGAGTACAAGCCACAAAACCTCCAAAGGAAATTAATAAAACTTGCTGTAATCATATTATCAGGGGCTAGCTCCAGACGGACAAGTCTACTTGAAGTGCATATAAACAAAACAATGTAACACTTGTGAGGTATACCTGACCGTTTTGGTAATTGTTATCGGTCCAGAATAATCAATGTCTACATATGCAAAGGGTCAAGTGAACTGAACCCTTCCAATGGGCAATGGAGGTGGACCAGGGTACTCAATCTCCTACCGGCTACTCTTTTACAAACAACACAGTGGCTTAATAAGGTCTTGATAGTTTGTCTGCACTTTGGCATCTAATACTGTTGTCTAATCAAAGTTAGGGTGTCCTTAACACCACCATGCAAACATCTTACATGTTACATGTGCATAAGTGATTAATAGCTTAGCAAAATGATTCTTGGTAGGGATCAAAATATTAAACTTGGTACTCTGATCTAACTCTGAATGATGTAATCTACCATGGGAGCAAAGTAAACCTGGAGACTCCTCATAAAAATAAAAATAAAAAACTGTTTGCCATCGGAGTCAAGAGGGAAACTACCTTCTATCAAATGATTACATACACTAGGATAGCAAGATTTTTGTACAGCTTGCATCCAATAAACGCTAGGTTTAGGAATAACTAACTGAGACCTTAGCGCTCTAGTAAATCTGAAAACATACCAGTTATACTCTGAACAATTTAAACAAAGATGAATATTGTGTAATTTTGTTTGTATGGCATTTGTATGCAAGGAACCAGTGGTTATTCAGCAATGGGACCAACAGCTTTATGTGATTTTCTAACCACGTTGTGAGTGAACTTCTATCACCAGAAATACATCTCTCTCATATTATTCTGTATAATCAAATATTGGATCAACCCTAGGCAATTCTGGAGTGATCTTGGAGACAGTTTCACATATGAGTACACTAGATTTCTGAACAGGCCCTCCATCAGGATGAGGTAACCATTTAGGACCAAAAAACCAAATCGGTGAATTACTGAGCTGCTTAATTGAAATACCTCTCTTGGTCAAGTCAGCTGGATTTGCAGCAGACGCAACATACAGGAACTGAAAGGCGGCCCCATTGTCACGTAGTTTATTAGCAACTCTATTACAAACATAAGGTATCTTACTATTGTCATTTGTTACCCACTGCAACGCTACTTCAGAGTCTGACCAAATCACAACTCTTTCCATATTAAAATATCTCGAAATATATTTACAAGATAAGTGGCAAACTGGGTGCCTAACTGCAAAGAAGTAAGTTCAAGTTGGGGCAAAGTTCTAGTTTTCAATGGAACAACTCTAGCCCTTGAGGCTACTACTATGACACACACTTATCACATACATAACAAACAGCGCCATATGCTTTGTCGCTGGCATCTACGAAGGTACGTAGAGTGTATGGCTCATGTAAGACACAAGCACTTCTAGGAAATTCACGAGAGGGTAATTGTTCTATCTCTTGTGCGGAATTTTGCCCTTTTCTTAAAAAATGGGGATAAAAGAGTGTCCCAACTAACTTGTTCCTTCCATGCTAACTGAATGAACATCTTTCCTTTAATTAGTATGGGAGAGCAAAATCCTAAAAGACCAAAACAAGTAGAAACTAATAATACCAGCTGATGCTTGGTTAAGAAAGTTCTAACTTGAAATTTACAAGGATTAAGTGACAATATCCTTTAAGGTAATCCCAGAAACCAAGACATTATTTTACAACAGGACATTCTACTCCTAAATCTGTACATCTACTATGAAAATATAAATCATCTGAATTAGTGCTCCATTGGCTCAAGATCATTCCAGCTTTACCTAATTCGGTATTGGCTGCGTCATAAATTCCCAACAAATCTGTTGAGTTGTGTGAGGTGCCTTGTGGAATGTCAACGTAAAACGAGGGAGAAACAGCTCTGCATATTGATTATCTGACTTACTTAAATGACACCGCATTTAAGTAATGGACAACAAGTAGCTTCAAATCAGACTGATGTGAAATTATAAGTTTTAAAAGGATTAGATTCATCAAAAAGAGATTTTCTAACCACAGAAAACAAGAGTAGTGTCTCTGATGATGTTGCAAACCTACTTACAAAATGGCTTTCTCAATAACAGCAACAAAGGCAAATTACTGTGTTCTGAAAGTTAAAAAGTGTCACCTAACCTCTCTGTTAAAGATGATCCTGTTAACAAACAATCGTTTAAGGCAGCTGTGGTCTTACTCACCTTAGCAATGCAATTCTACACAATATGTATGGGGTTGTAGATAAGTGCTTAGGCTTACAGCATGATAGATGGGAAAGGTAGGAGAGTGTATTAGGAGTTACTACAGGGTTTTCAACCTCTTCAATGAAACTTGACTTCAACTGATCTTTAATGATCGTATCACAGCAAGAAAGCAACTCGGGTTAATTACGAAACTTCTTTACTTGATTAAGCATTTGACCTAAGGCAAGCCTATAATTGGTCAGAAGAAAAGGGACAATTTTCTTTTCTTTAAATGGCAACTCCAGCCAATATCTCCCATTAACATACTTGACTGTGGTTTCAAAGTGAACTTTACTTTTGAAATTTTCAGGTGAATCTTTAATAGGGTTTATGCCCATCACATCCATCCCAAAGTTTGTGAACTGGAAGAATTTAATCTACTTTACCACCACATGCTATGTATGGTTCTGTGACACCAGGAGTAATCTCTGACTTAAGAGCTGACTCTACATACTAATGTTCGAGCAAAAGATACTGGCTCTTTGCAAGGAAAATGTGGAATACCATAAAAGAAATATCCTCGAGGTGATGCAGACAAATCTATGTTACCTACAGTGGTCAAACCAAGACAAAATATCTACAAGGAATCTGAGTCATTCATAAGTTGCATATTATCAACACGTTCAAAGTCAGTTTTGTTTATCTGCTAAATTGTAGCCCATTTTTGGTAAGTTTTCTGTACTATTGCATGTAGTCCTGGGGTGACAATACTAGGCATTTTACAACAACAGCCATTGAAATTCTTCTCTTCTGTTGCCAACTGAGACAACAGATCTAACAATTTCATAATTAGTTGACTGAGCTACTTCACTGAAGCTATCAAGTCTCATTTCAAAATTTGATACATTTCTCAAACCAAGCTTATTGGCCAAATCTTTATGAATGAATGACCTTTGGGATCCATCATAAAAAATAATCTTACAGTCACTAAATTTCCAGAATCAGATTTTACTGTAACTGTTGCTAGGGCTACACTACAATGTATGTTATTACAACCTTCAACTGCTGTCATGACTTGTGTTGTAGCTGCAGGGTCACCCTTTAATCGAGGGGAATTTGCATTCACATAAACAACCGACTTCTCAGGTTTATTTTCAATCTTGGGGGGACTGACTAGGCTGAGTGCACACCACCTACTTTAGTTGGTTTAGGGCCTACAATGATACAGATAAATGAGTGATGCTTGCCCTTTCTACAATTTGGACAAGTATAGATAACTGTTTGGCAGTCAGAAACATCATGTTTTCTTGCACAACGCTGACATCTGCTACAATGCTGGCGTACTGAGCTACTACGAAAAATGCAATTATAAACAGCTCTCATGAATAACTGCCAACTGCTGAAGAACTACTATATTGGTGATGACTCTGACATTGTATGGGGTGCTGTGGAGGATTTACTGTTAGAGGGTTTTGGTTCATTCCTGTTATCGTCTTGGTCTAAATAATCTATCAATTTCTGGAGACCTGACATAAGTTGATCTAACTTAAAGTCCATCATTGCATGCAAATAGAAAAGAAAATCTTCCGCTTCCTTGGTACAATAAACAATAACACCAATTACCAAAACCAAACCAAACCACAAAACCAAGTTGTAGAAACTCAAACCCAGACGACGAAACATTTCACAGCGCAATGCAACCTCTTAACAGAAGATACACAGACGACACAACAAAGAGGAGAGAGAGAAAAAAAGAGAAATACGTAGTAAAACACTGAACTTGTCGAAACTCAACAGCCTCTCACAAATCAGGTAAGGATCATTAGGCGTAGCCAAACATTCAGTATAGGTTAATACAGTATTCAACTTTTCTTATATTTTGATTATGATAAATAAAATTCATATTTAGACTATGATAAATAAGATTTAATAAATAGTTTTGTTTTTAAAGATATATAAGCACAACATACAGGCCTACATCTTTGAGTACTAAAATAAAATTAAGAAACATCAAAAAATGTAACAGAAACTTAGTCTGTCAGCATCACACATCATGCGCCTACGTGGCCAGGTAAACAACTGCCAGATACTGCAGGCTAAATACAGTCCATATGTCTATTGTCTGAAACACTAAGGAACTGATGCAATATTTTGGTATCCCAATGGTACAACAGCACACTCACTCCGGACCTACCCCTGTAGAAAAAACCCCCCACAAATGCTGCACATGAAAAAAATGAGAGAGATTTTAACTTGATGGATAGTTAGTCGGAAAGTGGCACAGCTTCTTAACTCGACCACTGCTGAAGAAAAAATGCTGGCTTAATGTTGACAGGGATTTCCCACCCCATCTGCCTACCTCCAATCAAACACCCTGTTGCCAAGTTTTTGGACAACCATTTCCAGGTAGTGCTGAAGAACAGTGGAAAGTTTATTGGTGCTGTTCTGTTTTCATCATTACCTACATTTCTCATGCAGTTTGTCAGGACATCATAAACATGGGCTTTACAATATAGTTGTTTAATTCCTGCCTCTCATTACAGGCTAAGGATAAGAGGTACAGGCAGTCCCCGGTTATTGGCAGGAGTTCCGTTCCTGGGGGTGTGCCAATAAGCGAAAACCGCCATTAACCGGAACCTGGCAATTTATGGTGCCATAAGCATCCTTGTGGCGCACCATAAGCACCCTTATGGCTCCGATAAACTGGAAAACCGGCCCTCCCCCCGTTGTGGCAACCATAAATCACCAATTTTAAGGCACTAGACAAGTGTCAGAAAACCGGATCGCCATTAACCGAGACCACAGATAACTGGGGACTGCTGTACAATAACAACTGTGGAAATTACTGTTGAACACTGCAAGAGATACAGCTCCAAGTTCAAAGTTGCCAATAGATCCTACATTTTGACAAAGGATTTATCCCTAAATGGCTTTGCAAGGCCAATGCTCCTTTGTTTATCATTTCTTAACATAACTTTGTTGTTGACAACAAATATCTCACTCACCTTAAAGTTGGCAAAATTTAATTTAGGTTGTTACTTGACACATTTGAGGCTTGGGTAATGAGTAGTGGCTCTGAATGTGGATAATAATGAAACAGTTTCTCCAGAAAAGGTGATAATGAAAAATGTACATGATTTTGACATATTTTAATGAACATTCTATAAAAATATTTTAATGAAAATTCTTAAGTTTAATACTAGCAAATCATGAGACATTAAATTAATCAACACAAATCATAACTAAAGAGTGTCAACAAAATACCTTAAAGTTCTAATACCATATTTGGAATAGAAATTTGCCCCCATTTCTTTCTTCTGCTTCACTTTCTAAACTCCATTCAAGTCTGAGAAGCAGGCCATCTCTCTTTAGGACCTCTCAGATTTCACAGAGGTTTGTGGTCATAAAGCTAGTTCTCATATCACAGTTTTCAATGATATCCTTTGCCACATAGGAACACTTAATGTACATTTTAACCTATATTTCCCTTAAATTCTAGTCCATCTTAACCATAAAAACGAAAACACACTTAAGTTTTTCGTCATTTCTACGCTGAACTTAGGTCATTTGGCCCACCAGAGTCCCCAACCTGACCATCTTCTCCAGATCAATTTCTTGGCTGCTATTCACACAGCAGAAAGAAAGCAGAACCTTCAGTGCATTAGCTTTCACATACTCACCATGGTAACAAAGGTCAGGATTAATTGGCCACATTATTCTTAGTTTCGACAAAACTCTAAATGAAGCAACAACTGCATCACAAAGTCTTTGACAATACTCGTCCAGATTATCAGTATAATTTTTCCCTAGTTACAATGTCATATGAGAAAATGCTCTTCACAATCATTGTTAGAAAAGGGATTTTGACGTAGGGAAAATCTATTTCTGGGCGAGGAAGCCCAGTGAAATATGTCTCCTTTAGCACTATTTCTAGTAAAATATTGCTATAGTACCAGAGAACTGCTAAATTGGACATGTCAGAAACCTCTGACTCGCTCACCTATATAAAAGGTGTCGGTATAAAACTGGGGCGAGTGTTAAACACTACCACAGCAACCCCTCCAATTAGCCTTTTCCTCATCAAAAGACCCTAAATACGGGGAGCCGACCCATAGGTCACAGAAGGCGTCTGTGACGTCATACTTATCGATAGCATTGAAGCTTGGTGCATAGCAATGGGAGGGAAAGAAACCAGGGGGTGATTTCACTGGGCGACACGAGCCAATCGCCCAGAAATAGATTTTTCCTTACGTCAAAATCCCTTTTCTGGGCTCAGCCGTGTCGCTCTGTGAAATTGTACTAGAGAAACACAAAGCTACATCCCCCTGAAATGAAATACAATATTAATTTGAACTCAGAAGGGTTAAAGAAATTAAAAATTAGTCTAGAATTGGAAAAATACAATTTATTATTTACAAAAAAACATCATATAGCAATAACATGTGTCAACAAAACACACACATAATAAAATAATTACCAATAATTTGTATAAAAGTAACACTGTACATCAATTCTAATAACAAAGACATTTGCTGAGGTAGGTAGAATGTTAATGAGGCTGGCATAATGGAAAAGATTCATATGACACAAGGACAGTACTATATTGATGTTGTAGCAGGAGACACTGGTCTCCCTACAGCTATTGCATGATATTTTAGATCCTCCAAAGACTTAAGGCAATGCTCACAGCCAGACATGGTTTGACACTTAAAATAGTTTTCCATATAAATCCAATTGAGCTTCCACCATAAGATTATTTTTTCCTAGGAACAAAGCTTTCCACTTTCCATACGGCTTCTGTCCTGTGTGAGCAATCATAATACAGATGACTTACAGCATACACAAGTACATAATATGTTCCAAGACCAATCGTGCAACCCTGAAAATCCCGCATGATAGCAAACCCCGTATGTAACAGATTACTATACATATGCAAATCATACAAACAACCTGTATGTGCCCATATGAACCCCATTATAACTCTTATCATACCATTATAGGTTATACAATAGAGAAAAATTATACAAGAAGAAAAAGCAGTTTTAAGTAAATACAACTGTGCAAGAGTGAAACCATGAAAAGTAACTTCATATATTGTGTGGGGCATAATAATAATAATAATAATAATAATAATAATAATAATAATAATAATAATAATAATAATAATAATAATTGAGAAGCCTTAATGTTTCATTAAAGATGAAATTGTTTCAACAAAATTTATTCATTAATAAAAGTTCTCAATTTTCTGATGATTGCTTTTTCTGTGGTGGGAAATTCACATAATAGTTGTCCTGTGTTCACTTCATTCACTGTAGGGTATGGATGTTCAGTAAATTTTCATTTGGCTAATGAAACTGCACAAAGAATCATACATAAATTAGAAATACTATTGCAAATTCTTAAAAGCCATCTGCATTTTCCCTAGGTATAAACATGTATGAGCGTTCCTCAGCAAGAGTTGGAATAATTCACATACTGTCACCAGTAACTTTTTCCTTCAGCCACAGATTCAAGGTAGGGTGGCTGAGATGGGTTTAAATAGTAAAAGGCCCTAGTTTGTATATAGGTATATGAAAAATAAAATTGAACTAAAAAATCTGTGATTTGTTCCTATGGAAATACAAGCCAAAACCTTTCATATAGGAGACTTACTCCTTTGGTGGGAGTTCATTTCTCTCAACTGACTGGGAGTTGAAAAACACTAGGTAAGGTCATGTCCCAGGTTGTGTACTGTGAACAATGGGAGCAATAGGTCCTGTAACCGACTACTTAGTTATTTAGTCTGTTATTGGGATGCCAGAGCAGAGGAGCTCAAAGCCTGAGTAACGTTGTCTGGAGCCTCATGCAGTTGAGTAAATTCTCGGAGGATAAGGTTGGACATGAGTCAAAAGGCAACCAAATCTGGCCTAACTGATTGATGTGGAGAGAGAGAGAGAGAGAGAGAGAGAGAGAGAGAGAAACAAGTATATCTTAGTTTTCCCAGACCACTGAGCTGATTAACAGCTCTGCTAGGGCTGGCCCGAAGGATTAGATATTTTTACATGGCTAGGAACCAATTGGTCACCTAGCAACGGGACCTACAGCTTATTGTGGGATCCGAATCAAACTATATCGAGAAATTAATTTCTATCACCAGAAACAAATTCCTCTGATTCCGCGCTGCCTGAGCCGAGAATCGAACTTCAGACCACCAGATTGGTAGCCAAGCGCAAAAACCACCCATCCAACGAGGAAGAGAGAGAGAGAGAGAGAGAGAGAGAGATTAAGTACTTTATCACAGTTTTACCAGACCACTGAGCTGATTAACAGCTCTCCTAGGACTGGCCCGAAGGATTAGATATTTATACGTGGCTAGGAACCAATTAGTCAGCAAGCAACGGGACCTATAGCTCATTGTGGAATCCGAACCAACACTATATCTAGAAATGAATTTCTATCACCAGAAATAAATTCCTCTGATTCCGTGCTGGCCGAGCCGAGAATCGAACTTCAGACCACCAGATTGGTAGCCAAGCGCAAAAACCACCCATCCAACGAGGAACAGAGAGAGAGAGAGAGAGAGAGAGAGAGAGAGAGAGAGAGAGAGAGAGAGAGAGTTATGTTTATATCGGTAAAACAATCACAAATGGCAGGAGAGTTTTTCTTAATACAGTATATGATTATACTAGATCAATATTGAGGATTTTACTTCAGCACTATTGGTATTTCACTGAGTTTACATTAATATTAACATATGGAAATTATTAAATAATTTTCTGGGCTCAGTTCAAGTCGCTGCGCGAAATAATCCTTTAATTCATTATTTCTAGGGTAAATGATCTAACAAATACCAGAGAATAAACAAAATAAAGAAAAGGTCAGTATAACTGACTCGCTCACCACAAGGGAGGGCGTCGGTATGAACACTAAGGCGAGTGAGACCATACCACGACTTCTTGCAATTAGAAATTTCCTACAACAAAATCCCACAGGAAGAGAGCCGACCCACAGAACGGGGCAGCAACTACTACTACTACAACCCACGCTTAGGTGACTGCCACGCCTCTGGTGGCCATCCTTTAAAGTTAGAGGTCTACGAGACGCCGCATTATTTCTTGCTCTGTGTTTTGTGCTCTTTTTTGAGGATTTTCTGCCACCATGGAACGATCAGCCATCGCATCAGCTAAGTTAAGTATTCCGAAAGGTTCCTATTTAGTTTTTTCCTTCCTGGAGTCAGTATTTGCCGTTTTTTAGGTATAAATACGGATTCTCGGTCGAAAGCATGGCGGCATTGTTCTGCCTCGTGGCGGGTTCGTTCTCGGTCTCCCATACCTGGAACCTTCCCTTTATTTTATGCGTCTCTAGACCTTTTTATGATTATTATTAGTTAGGGGATCTAGCCTGCATTGGTTTTATGTCATGCATGCATGTCTTTCTATACCTTACGTAGGCATTATCTCTTCCATCCAGACCCTAGCCATAGCTCTTAGTATCGGCCCAGTGGTAGACTTTCCTTCGGGTTAGTCATACACTCCTGGATTTTTTCTTCTACTATATTTATTTCCCCTACTTTGGTGTTATTTTAATTATTCTAATTATTTATTTGGTTTTGGTTCCTAGGGCGTCTTGGTACGTTATCTTAGCCTAGGTTTATTATATCATGGTCCCCATTAGTTTTGTTGCTTCCTTATTATCAGTTTTGTTGCATCAACGGTTGCATCTCGCTGATCAGTTTGGTTGCATTAACCTAGGCTATAGATTTCGTTGTTTTTATCGTGTTATCGTATCGTGGTCACCCTGTGATCGCGGTACAGCCAGACGCCGTCCAGTCAACCCTCCCTGCCCTCCTCCCGCTCTCCCAATAGAGCTGGGGGGAGGGAGGTCCGTCCTTGCTCGCTCCATCCGGGCCTGTCTCCCTCTCTCCCTACGCGGAGGGAGTAGGGGAGGCTGGACAGACGCTGGACTGGGTATGACCTTGTCTCTCTGCTTCACGGTGCTCCGTTGGGACGAAGTAGGGGGGTTGGCCTCCCCTCTCCTTTGTTGCTCCGTTGCTCCGCTGTAGGCTCGAGTTCTGTTTCACCCTCTCGCCCCTCCCCGTGTTGTCGGTGCTCTGTTTTCTTTCCGGACGCCCCCGTCAATTACGAGGGAAGGAGCTAGTATCCCGCCTACTGGCGGACCCTCAGAGGCGTACAGTCGGTCTCCTTTGAAAACCTTAACCATCCCGTCTCTCCGGCGCAACCGGCGGAGACGGACGCCACCGCGATTCGGAATCGTCTTCCGGAATTTTGTGCTATTTTATGCTTAAGTTAATCATAAGTTATTGATAAGTTATCTTAAGCTGGGTCCCTCCTTTGCCATCTGTTTCCTACTCCGGCTCACACCGGAGCTATATTATGCCTATTAAGGCGGTAGGGGAGGGGTTATGCCCAAAAATTTTTCGCTCTCCGGCATGCAACGGAGTTCTAGAGTAGCCCTTTAGTGTTAATAAGATACTCATGTATCCTTCCACTTACAGACTACCAACTGTGAGCACCCAGGGTGCAACGCCGTGCTCCAGGATCCCTGTGGACATGAAGTCTGCAGGTCCCACGCTCCGTGCGCGACTCCTCACGGGAATCTGCAGGTCTGGTTCCACGAAACGTGTACGATCTGCTATGATCTTGTGAGTCAGTTTTTGGACGGGGTAAGTATTTCCAGCTGTATATATAGCATGTAAATACTGCATTATATCTTAATTTTAAGTTCAGAATATCTTTTAAGCTTAAGTTCTCCATATTTTGTGAAATATATGCCCAAAATGTGTAGGCTTAAGGCTCTTTTTTAGTCTAAGGTTGAACCTCAACTTTAAACTAAAAACTAATAGACACCCTCTCTTACAGGCTGCCGCTGTTAGAGAGACCACCCTTGCAACCCTGAGGGCTTGGGTCGGCGGCTTCGGCAAGAACGCCGCCAAGGGACAGCCCTACATTCTTGAGAAGAGGATGGCTGTCCTACTGTTCCCCGGCGGCAAGTCGACGGGGTACGTCGACCCGGCGGAGGCAGCCCCGACGATGACGGCTATCCAGCGGCAGGTCGCAGCTTGCATGAAGGAACCAGGCCAGGATATCTCGGCGGAAGTCGCGACGTTGGACCTGAACGTGGAACCGATGGTAGGTGTGGACGACCTGTTGGTCGAGGTAGGTACGTTGGACGCCCAAGGGCTTCCCTTGGGCGCTTCTGGATCTTCTTCTCCCGCTATATCTACTGCTTCCTTCCAAGGCTTTACAGGAGCTGAGCTCCAGTACTCTACGCCTACCGCTTCTGTGAAACCCAAGGTGAAGGGACACAGAGCGCAGAAAACCCTTACGAAGGCGTCGTCGTCGTCCAAAAAGACTTTGTCGGCGTCATCGTCTCGTAAGTCTTCGGCTTCGAACCCCGGAGCAGAGAAGGGTAAATCGTCTGCTTCTGGCTCTAGGTCTTCTAAGAGCAAGTCCTCAAAGGAGAGGCCCCGTACTCCGGCGGAGTCAATGGTCTCTCCTCCTCCTGAGGTACCTCTGCCGAGTTACCCTTCCACCTCTGCACCGGCTCCGGCCTTTGATCCCAACGCCTTCTCCATTGGGATGATGCAGCAGATGGGGGACTTGGTAGGCTCTTTGAGGAACAGCATGGAGCAGATGTTCTCCCAGTTATCCGAAAGGATCACAACTCAGGAGAACATTATATCCGGGTTCAACCAGGCCCCTCAAGCTACCCCTCCGGCACCTGGTGTTGGTCTGGTACAGCTTCCTCCCCATGATTCTCTGCCTCCGTTCTCAATGAACAACCCCTGGAGAGTGGCTTCATACGCCCCTTTCCAGGACGGACTCATCTCCATCCCGGAGTGCGGCACTCGAAGGATTGAAGACTTCGAGTTCTATCCGGAGAACCTTCAACCGCCGTTCATTGGCTACGCCAGACTGACGGAGGCAGCCATGACTAGGGAGGATAAGGTCCCGAGGGAGACAGTGTTGTACTCCCGGGACCAGGCTCAAAGGGAGTGGCTTAGGTGTCTAGAGGAGATGGACTGCTCGAACACCAGGATTCAGGCGTTCAAGAGTCCCTTCACCATCTTTACGATGGAAGAAGAGGCTCCTCTCCCCTTCTTAACGAAGATCGCCACTGTCACCATCCCAGCTGGCCTGAAAGGGGAACCCTTACCTCAGTTAAGGGATGCAGATCCCACTTCTCCGTTGCTCCTTCCCTTCGCTGGAGATTTGTGGGAGGATCTGCCCCAACACCTTCTCGGCAGGTAAGCTCAAAACCGGACTGCGCCATGGACCAGTTCGGCGAGAAGCTGCCTAGACTTCCCTGATAGCCTCCTCATTCAAGCTGAGTTTGAGGCCAAGTCTAGGCTTGCCAGGTCGATGAACACCATGGCAATGACAGAGGTAGCGGCTATTTCATATGCTTCAGAGCCGCTCTTCAAGTTATTGACCAAGTCACAGACTTATACGGTCCAATCGGACCTGTATGAGTTTGTGACAGCTAGAGTCAATTGCCGAAAGCATGTCCTCCAGGAAGCAACTATTCGGCATGAACCTAATAAGTTGCTTTCCTCGAACCTCTGAGGGGCAGACCTCTTCCAGAAGCAATGGTCAAAGAGGTCCAAAATGAGGCATCAAGGCTCAATCAGAGCCTCAAAGATCGTTGGGGCCTCACTGCAAAGAGGCGCCAAGACCAGTCTGCAGCAGGCAAGAAGCTGAAAAAGGCTAAACGTTACCAGCCTTATCAGAAGAAGCCTCAACGGTTTAACCAAGCTGTGTCAGCTGTGCCGATTGTACAACCAGGCCAGCCTTCTACCTCGAAGACTCCGGCTCAGCCCATTTACGTGATTCTCCTCAGGCTCAGCCTTCCACCTCCTACGCTGTCTCCCCCGCCTTTAACCAGGTGTTCGAAGGTCAAGCCTTCCAGCACTATGACCGGTTCGGCAGGGGAGGTAGAGCTAGGGGATCCTTTCGTCAGAGAGGATCAGGAAGGTCGCTCAACAGGGGAAAGCACTTCCGTGGAGGCCGCGGAGGTCACTCGACCCAGCAGCAGTGAGATCTCCAAGGTAGGAGGGAGGCTGTTTCTCTTCCGGCATCGGTGGGGATTCAGCAAATGGGCACAGAGCATTGTGTCGAAGGGCCTGGGTTGGAGTTGGATTGGAGACCCCCCTCCACCCAGACCTTTCCATCAACTTCCATCGAAAGAACTGACGGAGTATGCGGAGGAGCTCCTCCAGAAAGGAGCAATAGCGAGAGTCAACAGATTAAAGTTTCAGGGTCGCTTGTTCAGCGTACCAAAGAAAGGCTCATTAAAAAGAAGGGTAATCTTAGACTTGTCCCGCTTAAACTTGGCCATTTGCTGCGACAAGTTCAAAATGCTGACCATCTCGCAGGTGCGGACCTTACTTCCCCGTGGGGCCGTCACCACCTCTATCGATCTTACAGACGCATACTATCATATCCCTATTGCAAGACACTTTCGCCCTTACCTGGGCTTCAGACTAGGAGATCAGGCATTCTCCTTCAAGGTAGTTCCTTTCGGTCTGAATGCAGCACCCAGAGTGTTCACGAAATTAGCGGAAGTAGTCGTTCAAACAACTGAGGTCTCAAGGGATAATTGGTAGTAGCGTACCTCGACGATTGGTTGATTTGGGCTCCAACAGTCGAGGAATGTTGCAAAGCCACAATGAAAGTCATTCAATTCCTGGAATATCTGGGTTCCAGATAACAGGACAAAGTCAAGACTCACTCCGGAGTCCAACTTTCAATGGCTGGGCATCCAATGGAATCTATCCTCCCATACTCTGTCGATTCCATCAGCCAAGAGGAAAGAAATAGCGAAGTCAGTGAAACAATTTCTAAAGTACAAATATGCTTCAAGGAGAAAGAAACCAGGAAAGAATCCTGGGTTCCCTCCAATTTGCCTCAGTGACAAACATCTTGATGAAAGCCAAAACTGAAAGACTTAACCAGGATCTGGCGCTCACGAGCAAATGTCAGATCCAGGGACAAGGTATCATCAATACCACAGATTCTACGGAATCGTCTGCGCCCTTGGACAAAGTTAAAGAACCTGTCCATATCAGTAGTCCTTCAGTTTCCTCATCCGGGAATCACTATCCACACAGACGCTTCATTAAGCGGCTGGGGAGGATATTCTCAGTTCAAGAAAGTTCAGGGAACTTGGTCACCTCAGTTCCGCCAGCTTCACATAAATGTATTGGAAGCAATGGCAGTGTTCCTGACTCTGAAGAGGTTACGTCCGCCAAAGAACTCTCACATAAAGTTAGTTCTTGGACAGCGCAGTGGTAGTCCATTGTATCAAACAGGGGAGGCTCCAAGTCAAGACACCGCCTGAATCATGTCATGGTAGCCATCTTTTCCCTGGCGGACAAGTTCAGTTGGCACCTCTCCTCCACCCATCTGGCCGGAGTGAGAAACGTCATAGCAGATGCTCTATCCCGTTCAGTCCCTCTGGAGTCGGAATGGTCACTGGACAACAGTTCGTTCCAATGGATTTCTCCGGAAGGTACCAGGCCTGCAAGTAGATCTGTTTGCATCTCAAAACGAACCACAAACTTTTTTTTTTCCCTGTTATGTGGCTCCCAACCAATGGACCCTCTGGCCTATGCCACGGACGCCCTGTCCATAAATTGAACCAACTGGGGAGAAGAGATATGCCTTTCCTCCGGTGAATCTTCTCTGAAAGTACTGAACAACTCAGGACGTTCAAGGGTCAAGTAGCTCTAGTAGCCCCGGACTGGCCGAAGAGCAACTGGTACCCCTTGATTCTGGAATTGGGTCTTCGTCCTCTTCGAATTCCCAATCCCAGACTCTCCCAGTCAGTACAAATGAAGACTGTGTTCGCTTCCTCAGGAATTCTCAAAACCCTAACTTTATGGACGTTCATCAAGTTTGCGGGCCAACCGAGAGATGCAAATATCGATCCACGAAATATTCTTTTCCTGGAATCGGATAAAAGAGATTCAACTTTAAGGCAGTATGATGCTGCAGTTAAAAAGTTGGCATCCTTCCTGAGACCTTCTTTATTTCAATCTTGTGTTAATTCTCTGGTACAATTTCGCGCAGCGACACGAACTGAGCCCAGAAAAAGGATTTTGACGTAGGAAAAATCTATTTCTGGGCGATTGGTTCGTGTCACCCAGTGAAATCCCACCTCTTCCCAACCCTTCGCTCAAGATTGATTGCGAACTTCAGGATGGCCACCAGAGGCGCGGCAGTCACCTAAGCGTGGGTTGTAGTAGTAGTAGTTGCTGCCCCGTTCTGTGGGTTTCGGCCTCTTCCTGTGGGATTTGTTGTAGGAAATTTCTAATTGACAAGAAGTTCGTGGTAGTTGGTCTCACTCGCGCCCTAGTGTTCATACCGACGCCCTCCTTGTGGGTGAGCGAGTCAGTTATACTGACCTTTCTTTTTCTTTATTTTTGTTTATTCTCTGGTATTGTTAGATCATTTATTACCCTAGAAATAATGAATTAAAGGATTATTTCGCTGGGCGACACGAACCAATCGCCCAGAAATAGATTTTTCCTACGTCAAAATCCTTTTTTTATCATAAAAAATGTATTTAGTACCCACCCTAACCTGGCAGCATAATTTAGATTTTATTTTTAATATTACTGAAAATAGTCGCTCACAGCTTGGATCTCGGCTCACACCTTAAAGCTAAATATTACCCAATAAACTTGTATGGTGGGTTGCTTATCATATGTCAAGGTTTGACTGTTAATTCTTTTTTTCTTTTGAATTATCAAATAACAACATCAGCTAATTCTGGAAAGTCAATGCAGACTGACTTATGATATACAGTTAGACTCCCTATTTGTAGGGATTGGGGGTACCAGAACCCCCCCCCCCCAAAGGGAATAGCCAAAATGTGCAAGTATTTAAAACACTTCTACTAATGCTTAGAATTGCCTATTTAGATAGTTATAACATAAAAAGGCCCTCTAAAAATGCTTATAATGCTTATACCCGAGTTTTTTAAGTCTTATCACAAAAGTGCACTTAGTCAGGAAAAAATGAAAATACAGCAATGTGAATATTTCTCAGTGAAAAATACCGCGAATAATAGGTATACGTATATGGCCCACAGAAAAATCCACAAATAGGTGAGTCCGTGAACTTGTTAGTCCACCCAAATAGTGGGGGTTAACTGTACAGTACAAACACAACAAAGAGAAATTGCCACTAACAAACATGAATCAGACCTGTACTGTACTCAACAAGATTCAGTCTGTGATTGGCGTACTTGAACGGTGTCCGGATGTTGATGGCTGTGTTGAACTAGTCAATATCAGAAGAGGAAGATGGAGATAATAAAGCAGCAAGTTCATCAATTTGCTCCTTTTCAGCTGTTATTTTTTCAGATGTTAGTTCACAAGAAGTAGAGGGTCGAGGCTCAAATGGGGTGGAAGGAGATGTCACTTGAGTCATTTTCTTAGGGAAAACATCCTTTGTAGCTGGTACCGTAAGTTTTTTCGTTCTTCGTAAATGACTCTGTAATTTGCAAGGATGTCTTGAAGCCCTCTCTCAACTTCAGCAAATTGTTCCAAATTCAAATCCATTTTACTAAACAGTTTCATACCATGTTCAAATAGGGCAAAGGCCTCTGCCATTGTCTGTCATAAGCTTTTGCCCTGGCTCTTCTTTAATTTCTTCTTCCCCTTCTGCTTTTTTTCTCTCTCTGTAAGCTCAATTAAATCTTTCTGCCATTAGCTCTTCATCT
This sequence comes from Macrobrachium nipponense, assembly GCF_015104395.2. Taxonomy (NCBI): domain Eukaryota; kingdom Metazoa; phylum Arthropoda; class Malacostraca; order Decapoda; family Palaemonidae; genus Macrobrachium; species Macrobrachium nipponense. The sequence goes on along the minus strand of NC_087214.1, from coordinate 39,792,064 downwards.
TGTGGTACATCTATGAGTTTTTTAATAGCTTCCTCTTTAATTTCTAAATCTGAGCTTTTCCCAAGTGACCGTTCAGGCATCAGCTTCAAATACAGTCCTGTTTTGTCGGCATTGAAGACTTGATCTGGCAAGTACCCTTCATCAACGATGATCTCATGTAAAGCATCCTTAAATTTAGCGGTTCCTTTGGAATCAGCACTTGCCACTTCGCCACTAATTTTCACACCATGAAAATTATGGCAGCTTTTGAAATGCTTAAACCAGCCATGACTTGCTACAAAATCTTTGGTGTGGGTATCATCGTAGTTTTATCTAGTTCCGCCGAACGAAAAAACAAGCGCAACTTGTTTAAATGGTCAAGAGACTAAGTGGCAAGCATTTTTGTATCTGGTCCTCCATCCACCTGACCAGTAACAGCTCCATTTCTTCCAAAGGCCCTGATCTCTTATTTGTTATAATCATGGAATGAATTGAATCAGATGCCTTTACAGTGTCGATTATTGATTTTGTCTTTAATGATCTTGGATACTGTTGACTGAGATAGATGCTCGTCATGTGCTATGTCTGAGACTGCCTTTCCAGAGGCATGCTGGTTGATAATTTTCATTTGCTGCTCTAAAGTGATGGAATGCGTCTTCGTATCTCCACCAGCAGGGGATTCGGAATCATTGCATTTAAATGGTTTCTCTTCAGTGTGAACCCTCATATGCCTTTCAAGAGAATTTTTCTGAGAAAATGCTTTCCAACCGACATTACATTTAAATGGATTCTCTCCAGTGTGAACCCTCATATGACATTCAAGATGACCTTTAAGAGAAAATGCTTTCCCACAGTCATTATATTTAAATGGCTTCTCCCCAGTATGAACCCTCATATGAATGTTAAGGTTACTTTTACAAGAAAATGCTTTCCCACAGTCATTACATTTAAATGGCTTATCTCTAGTATGAATCCTCATATGACGTTTACTATCACTTTTGTGAGAAAATGCTTTCCCACAGTCATTACATTTAAATGGCTTCTCTCCAGTGTGAAAACATCATATGGTATTCAAGTTAACCTTTCCTTTTGAGAAAATGCTTTCCCACAGTCATTACATTTAAATGGCTTCTCTCCATTGTGAACCCTCATATGAAGCACAAGAGTAGCATTATGAGACAATGCTTTCCCACAGTCATTACATTTAAAAGGGAAATGGCTTCTCTCCAGTGTGACTCATCATATGATACTGAAGATTACGTACAAGAAAATGCTTTCCCACAGTCATCACACTTAAATAGTTTTCTTTCTTCAGTATGAACCCTCATGGGATTCTTAAGATAATCTTTCTGAGAAAATGCTTTCTTTCCCACAGTCATTACATTTAAATGGCTTCTCTCCAGTGTGAAACCTCACCATGACTGTTAGGATGAGATTTCTGAGAAAGTTTTCCCACTTCTTTAAGGCTTCTTTTCATGGTGAGGTTTAACGGGTAGGCTCCAGTTTGTAGGGGGGTGCCGATCGTAAAAATTTATTTTTGCCAAAAATACACTAATCAGACAGGCTAATGAAATTATCAGGCATTATTAGCACTATAATCACGCATATTCTCTGTGAGTTTATCATCCTACTGGGAAAATAAATTATTATTATTACTATTACTAATGATATTTCTTATTTTTCTATAAGAGCATATGGCACTTCGCCCACATGCAATGATATATATTATACCTTACTATAATTATTATTTACAGAAATATTATTATAATTATTATTACTACTAAAGTTACAAAGACATCTATTATTATTATAAATCACTTCTATTAAAATTTCTATTACTGATTTCCATGTGAGCATCGGGCACTTCGCCCAACCATACTATGCTTACTGCAATTATTATTACAAAGACATTATGCTACAATGAGCGTATCAGACAATTATTATTATAAAAATTATTATTACTAGTACATTATGAAAGAATCTAAAAACCCACCAGCTTCATACCCTCTTGCCCTCCTTCCTTTTTCTTTTAGCTTCTTCTGCATATATACTTTCTTCTTTTCTTGCGTTTTTTCTTCTTTTTTTCCCTAATAATGCTTGCCATCATTTTTCCTCTCCTATCGACTTTTATTCTGCTGGCACGACTAATTTCCCCATGGGTGTGAAAGACGTGTCCGTATCTTGCCCTCGTTGAACTGTATCATGGCTTTTGCAGTAAGGTATCGGCGGAGTCTGTTGCTCTGATAAAAGATGTTTTTTGATGCCTTCGACCAGATCACTTTGTTCAGACTTTTCATTTGCATTCTGTGTCTTTCCTGTGCATCTTTCGAGCAACTCAGGAGTGATGCCATCCTTTCATATATTTTTACGAGGCCCTTTTTTATTTTTTATTTTCCCGAATGGGATGCTTCACATGATCCTTATGTTTAATTTTGGACACGGTCTTGTCCATCACGAAGTTTTTTCTTGTAGAAGCACCATCGCTCAGGGCAATTATCATGTCTTGGTCTGGTGTCGGTGCTCGCACAATGATCTAGGGTGGAGCAAAAACTTCTTTCCTCGTGCGACGACGTTCACCCAGGTTATTCACAATGGCTGCCACATAATATCTCTGCAATGCTGATATTGCTTCATCAGTCAGCGCCCTAGCAGATCTTCCACCGTCAGTTATTCCCGTCTTCTTCTGAGTTTTTGTACAAATTCCTGATGTGTTCTCCGAAGCGCTTGCCAACGTGATTTATGCACTCTACCTAGTTTATAGCAATTCCTTCTCCATATATTATTTCGTTCCTCACTGCATTGAAGGCTTTCGAGTCCCCGTCAGATATTATTTCAGTGTATCGAAATTTACATTTCTCTACTGATCTACTAAATAACCTTCTCCATCCTTCGACCTCCATTGCAGGGGAATATTTTGATAGAACCATCAAAATCGATGACAATGCCCGTGCATGTGTATGACAGGTACTACACCGAATGTAGCTACAAAGCCACGATGGGACCAGGTACCATCGCAGCTAACTGAGATATTTTTTATCTCTCCAGACATCCGGGTTATTGATTTCAAGGATTCTATGCACTACTCTCTTGCCTTCTGAAGAGACTCCTCACAGTCTCAATGCCCTTCTTTTCTATTTCTAAGGCAGATTGTATAAAACGTTTGATTCCGCATTATTTTTGTATTGAAAATCATTTCAAAGTCTTGAACTGTTTTATAACCTTCATTTTGCATAGCGAAATCAACCATCTTCACGTTGACATCAACGTTTTTCTTCGATCTTATCCTTTGGGAACTCCAGCCATTCACTAGTATACGGACAGGTGGGGCACGTGAAATTTAGTGATACAGCCGCACCATGTCTTGTTTGCTTTTTCTGTCCACTCTGAGGTAAATGCCCCCACAGTTGTTGCACTTCGCCGCAAAGTTTTTCTTTTTTATAAGCGTATTTTCATCCATGATGATGTACTTAGGCGTATCTTGTTCACTATTGATTTTTTTTCCATAGTTGCCTCTCAGTGCCCGTTTCATCATGGCAGGGGAAAAAATGTTGCTTGCTTCTTCATCACTGTCATAATCTTCTTCATTTCGCTTGCCTTCTTGACTTCTTAAGACTGGCGCGGCTGTGCTGTTCATCAATCATCTTTCTCATTTTACGTACTGCCCTTGCTGATGTGCTGTTGTTCTTCTTTTTCTTTCTTCCCTGAAGTACTGGGGCTGCGGCTGTTGTGTCTTTTTCATCATCTTTCTCCCATGACGTATGGCCCGTGGTGCTGCTGTTGTTTTTCTGCAGCTGTTGTTCTGGTTTTTTTGCTCCCCTGAAGTACTGGGG
>NC_087214.1:39718974-39787755 GCF_015104395.2 Macrobrachium nipponense | reverse complement strand
CTCCATTCTTAACAACTAACATGGATATGTATAAGTCTGTTTCTCAACACCATCAGTATGAAACAATACATGGAAAAACGTCTGATGCTCCTAAATCATGTGGTATTACAATCTTGCATCAGACCACAAGGATTTATTTCCTACCGTACTTCCAGTCAAATGCCTGCCCCTTGGACTAATAGCATCTTTCTACACCTTCCAAGAACGACAATTCAGCAACTAAGTCCGCACACGTCAGTTTCTGCATCAACGTCAATCAGTTTCCTATTAATTACAAGTCAGGAGCATCAGTGGAGGACTTGGCCTAGCCATGAATAATGTTTGAGGGGATTTCAAATTTGAATTGTAATCAGCAAATCCACCAACGACACTCGAAAGAGGCGAGGTATTCACTGGTGCGTTCTTTGCAACAGTGGTTTCCACTCAGGCCGCACAGCCCTGCACGCACTCAGCCGCATAACATTCTCTCAACAGTACAACCATAGAAAAGATACCATTGAAAGGGTAACAAAAGCAGACTTTTAAGGATTATACAATAACTATTGTAGCACTAACATTTATTTAATTTATATTATTTAATTTATATTATATTATTATAAGTATTTTTATTGTATTATTGTATTATCATATGTAAGAAAATATAATAAATTTAATCATAAAGTAACAAAAGCAGAAACCTTATGTATTATACAATAACTATTGTACCACTAACATTTATTTTATTAATATATATATCTTATAATATATTTTATTGTATTATGTTGTACATCTGTAGGAAAATATTTTATATTTACTCTTAAAGTAACAAAAGCAGACCTTTATGGATTATACAATAACTATTGCTCAATTGACAAACTTGCATCACGTTGCACACTCTTGATCATATCGCGTGTTGGGTTGAATGCAACACATCCACCACCATCAGTAGCTGTCTCTGATGTTAAAACAATATTAGCCTGTGTGCGAAGAGAAAGTTTATTTCTAACTTTAGTTTTATTGAGATTTACTTTCGAAAAAATTCTCTCTGCATCAGCATTACTAGTAGGCAATGACAATATCCTGAGAGCAAACAGAGTAGAGATTGGTACATTAACGTCCCTTCGTCATTCTTAAGCGTCAACAGCACCTGAAAAATACCTCTGGGTTGTCCTGAGTTTTCATATCTTCGGGTACATTAAGATGGGAGACTCCTCCATTCATCATCAAGTTGTTGCAAGTCACCGTCATATACCCGAGGAAGCTCCTGTACCACGTCTGAGAGAGATGGTGTTACAGTTAATACATTTGCACTTACACACTTTGCAACAGTAAACGTTGAACACATTTCTAACAACCTGGAATCCAAAGGAAACCTTTTTTTCATTTCTAAACAAACTGTTACCAGAAATGTCCTACAGCGACTCCGCACATCACATATAAGCTTTGTGTTCCCTCGGTGTTCAGGTGACTGGAAAAGGCTATGTAACTCTGCCACCTAAATATTATGGTTCTTTAAGGGCATAAAGGTGTTTCTCCTCACATGGGTCTATGTGTGCTACATGTGGTGCTGAATTTATGATTTAGTGCTTGTAATAATACCTAAGGGTGTCCTTATACAAAGTGTTGCACGAGTTGTACAACTTGTGAATTGTTGACTCTCTTTTCTGGAACATGAGGTTGAGTTGTGTAAACTTAGGAAGTATAAATGCCAGGAATTTGAAGTACATGAAAACAGCAGGATCATTAAGTGCTACATATATAGCAGAGGGAGTTGACAGCCTGTCTTCTAGGTGTTTTTGTGAAAAGTATAGCTTTAAGGGCTGCCACTGTTCTACCACACGATTTACAGCCAAATGTAATGAGAGCCATCGGGTCTGTGCGACATGTAATAGTTTGTGGGGTTTAACATCACAGAAGGACTGGAATTCTTGAAATTCATTCTTTCTCTTTGCACTATGTGCAAAATACGTATAGATGTTTCTAATTAGGTCCTCGCAAACACGGGGTAGAGTCTTAGCTGCATTTGATGCACACAAATGCACTGAGTGACAAACACACTTGAGTATTGTCACACCTGGAGCAACAACACGGAGCCTGCTACTAAGTGAATTATGGGGACCCATGATATTGCTGGCCCCATCAGCAGCAAATCCTATTAGATTGTCTATTGGAATGGAGTGTTTTACAAAATAGTCATTAATTAATTGAAACAGATGTTCCCCTGTTGATCCTGTGGCCGTCTGTGTTGATTTATCAGCATTATCATATACAGACAACAAATCAAGAAATTTTGTTTCAATCTTACCTGTGGCTTGGTTAAATAATTTTATTACAATAGCACAGCTCTTACAAGTGCTTATGTCAGTGGTTTCGTCAATTATAATGGAAAATTTGTTCTGTTTCATAGCATCATACAACTGCTTTTGGGAGAACTTACCTATATCACCAAGTACACGTGTGGCTTTAGTTCTCTTGAGTGATAATTGGTTTGCAATTTGTGAATCAGGGAATATATCTTTACATATAGAACTGAGGTGATCAATAGAATTGATAGAAATATTATGTTCTGCCAAAAAGGATATTAACTTAATTTCTGCACGAGTAACAGAATCCCCAATCTCATTTGGAGCAGAAGGCTGGTTTGGTGCAGCTGCTTGAAGTGCAAGAGCATCTGTGTGGCGGCGTGATGTTTTGTGACGTTTAAGAGTTGAGATTTCAGTGACCAGAGATGACCTACACACCCCACAGAAAGCCTTATACTCATCACCATCCACCTTGCTGATCCATGCCTTAACTCCGGATTCGAAGCCACTCCTCTCGAAATTTCCGTTTTGGCATGGTCACAACAGGGCACAGACTTATTCTGCAGATGCATAATGTTTAATTATATATGTTTCCCTTGCAAAGACCCAAAGAAAACTTGCAAAAACTGGCCCAAGTTATTAATGTCGTAGTTGAATAAATTATCCCTTTCTTATGATTATTTAGCTATTCATCATGAGTTAATGTCTTCTGGTTTCAAGTAATTAGATTGCAAATAAAAGGAACCATGTAACATACGTATCCTATTATAGGGTTAAAGGGACTGGTCACTGAGTGTTCCTCGTCGTACAGGATAATACAGCAATATTTACTGTAAAATAACATACATAACAGGATAAAAACAATACATTATACACACACACACACACACACACACACACACACACATATATATATATATATATATATATATATATATATATATATATATACATATGTATGTATGTATGCAGAGAGAGAGAATGAAAATGCATTGCCAAGAAAGTTATTACTACTCTTTTGCATTTCACACATATAGCTCTAATATATATTTACTGTCTAGCACTGTATCACACTGTGTGGCACTCATGATACTTCTTTTTCAGTTATATCTCGAGTAACATAGGGCCTCCAAAGTCCTCAAACTTACAAACAGTACAAGTACTATGGGGTTTACAATACCCCAAACAAATCGCACTATAAGAAACAAGGGGGCCAGCTAACCCCTATCAAAGCAACACTAATATATTTTTGGTGGTCTCTGGGACCCCAGGTTACTCACCTAAGTGATAAAATAGGTCCTGAAAAGCACCTAACACTCACCCCCTTGAAGGTCACAAATCAAACTGATGATCTGATGACTTTCAGCTCATTTATAGACTAAACAAGGATCTTGAAGCACCAACAGAATATTAGGCTTTTATGAATTTAATATATTCATACATATGAATGATCTAAATTCTTATATTATTATTCATCATCGTTGGTTAATACATTGGATATATTTACCACAATATAGAAATCCATAAAACAGATAATATCAAAAGGTTCTATAGCCATATTAGAAAGCATGCGGCAACGTGAGCCACAAAATGCGGCTGCGGCTACCTCGGCCGCTTTCATTTTTGGGAGTGTGTGGCCGCAGACTTTTTTGGCCGCATTAGCAGACGAAAAAGCCGCACCTCGGCAACACTGCTTTGCAATACATCACATGAAAGTTTGACACAATAGTCATTTGTATTTTCTCTCATGATATAGGGAGCTGGAAGTGGAAAAGGTCCCATGCAACTCAATTCAATGTGAAAATGATGTTGAAACAATTGTTATTTAAGAGAGGGCTGAGGAAAGTAAGATGGAAGGAAGAGAATATGAACGGAGGTACAATGACGCTATGATATATTTACTGCATCAGATAATTTATTTTATTTTATTTTCCATATTGGAGTAATTTTTTTATATGAAAACTATAATAAATTATCACAAATAAAAAATGAAACTGGAAAAAACCCTTGTTGTATTTAGGTTTTTGAGTTTTTAGTCCGAATCATTATGAAAAACAGTATTTCATTCCAAGATATGAACAGTCCTACCAACCATATTAACAGCGTATCATCTGTTTTAAAGAGCTGTTATTTTACCAAAATAATATGCGAGTGGAGTCTGGCTTATCTAATGTCATCAGATTATCACCTGTTTAAATATCTTTCTGCAAAAAGGAAAAATATTCATTAGCAAATAAGATATAATTATGAAAAAAAATCAGATAATAATTTCTACAGCATCCTTTTCTCAAAAATCTGAATATACAGTTCGCTCCACTGACGGGTGGTGAAATGCACTGCCGTGTGAGGTTTGGTTGGCACCCCTGCACTTCTGAATGTGTAGAGCAGTTTGGATGCACGGTAACATCTCAATCTTACATATGCCAATTTTCTTTTTAATGGCATAAAAAAGGTCAAATGGAAATAAAAAAAATGGACAAATATGAAGGATTGTTCAGATATACCAAAGAAGGGAATATGGTTTTTTCTTTCTTTCAAATAAATGGTTTAATGGGAATCACTTAGGCCTAGAATGAATGTGTAATGTGTGGCGGGATGCACTAAAGCAACCCCCAAACCCTTGATCCCCCTTACAGACAATAGTCTCCTCACTACACAACTTTCTACTTACGTTATCTGTAACCAGACTCTTAGATAAAAGGATATTTAAACCACTCAAATAACTTAACACTATATTTCCTACCTTACTTAACACTTAACCAATAACAAAAATAAACCCACAACCTAACTTATATAAACAACCCGACTAAGATTATATGATATATGGGCCTTATAGGTGAATAGTGCCTGCAGCACTCCACACTAGTGGCACTTGAGCCACAGTACCGTGACCAACGGTACTTTTAGGTCAATCAGTATGATCCGCAGTCAATCTCTCAATCCAAATTCGTTCCAGTCGTCAACTTCAGGGATACCAACCCTCCAAGAACGATTCCACTTTCAATTCCAAGGTCCAGCCATAGTCGTCGTCATCAATATCAATCTTATATCCTTGGTCACAATCTTCCACAGTCAAGGTTCGTTCCGGGTCGTCAACAATATCATTCTTACAATCCTCAAAGAACAATCCAATCCGTAATCCAATTCCACTTAATAGTCTGCAATCCAATGCAGTACCGGGAGATTGAGGACAATTCCCTCTCTACAGCTTATGTGGGAAGATGTAGATAGAGGAAGGTTACGGAGGAACTGCAGTTGTCAAAATCAAGACAGATAATCCAAAAAACATAAATAGTCCAGGCAGCCGAAAACACATTCACCTCTGCTGCAGCCAGAATCAAAAAAAGCACTCACTCGAAACACTCGCTATCGACCAAACTACAAAACAAACAAAAATAAACAACTACCTCAATTACACTCAGTTGTTTCTATCACAAAATACCGTTCCACCAACCACTGCTTTATCTCTCTCTCTCTCTAACTGAAAAATTTGGCATACAGGAAAATTCAATCTCCACAATGGAGTTTTGGGAGTTACACTAAATATGAGGATGTGAACAGAATAAGAATATACTGACTTACCTTTGGATGATGTTCTTTAATTATATTCTAAAGGATTTATTGAACTGTTATTAGTTAATATTTTTCTACAATCTGAAATTTTTTAATGTTACATCTCAACCTCTTACTGTCAACGTGATCTACCACCCATTAAGGATATTGATAATACGTATATGGAATACATTATTTTTGGTCTTCTGTTTCACCTCTTTATGGAGTAGAGTTGACACTTGTTGTTCGTGGACTCACGATTATTGCATTTTTTTTTTGTGTTTTAACAATCAAAAGAGGCCGTTCTACGTATTTTCAGAAGGGGTTTAAGTGTTCAAGGTTAGCAATCCGCAGAGGGTATGGTACCCATACCCACGAGTGCAGGGGTTCTACTGTACACAAATTTTTCCCTCAAGGAGTGAATGATTCAGTCCTCAACTATACATACAGTTTCAGAATTTTTCAAATGGACAATTCAATGGGGCCTTTAAACGCTGAAATGATCAATTATATATCTGCATAATGGAAGTAAATGAGGACATTATTGATTATGAAAATCTATTACCACACAAATACTTATAAACAAAATCATACTGCATAGTACAGGATTCCCTTCTTAGTGTGGGAATTTGTTAAGTGATGATTAGTGGACTGTAAATTTAAGAGAGGTTACACAGCTTCTATACTCAGAATAATCGAGTGCACAGACTTTGGAAAACACAAACACTCTGCAGCCCAGCCTATACTGAAAAAATCACTTGCAAGGCATTACTTACAGCAACATTGAACGATATTACAATGACTTGACACAATAAACAATAACACCAATTACCAAAACCAAACCAAACCACAAAACCAAGTTGTAGAAACTCAGACCCGGATGACGAAACATTTCACAGCATGATGCAACCTCCTAACTGAAGATACACAGGCGACACTACAAAGAGGAGAGAGAGAGAGAAAACACCGCACTTGTCGAAACCTGACACCCTCCAAAAAGAAGGAAGATGTGGGCGAGAGATAATACCACAAAAGATTACCATCAATTAGTTCTCACCTGAGTCTAGCTGCTTCACGAGCGGCTTGTCTTGTAGGACGTGGCTCACTCACATCATTATCCAGTATTGTAGTATGATCTTCAGTGGACTCAGTCACAATGTCATCTGAAGCACTATAGATTTCAAGAGGGATAAATTTGTCTAAGGTCCTTCTACTAATAGTCCCTTCACAAAGAACACCTACTGAACAGACTGTATTTTCTGAATCTGGGTAAAGTTACAATGCAACCTAAAGGACATTTATGTGGGGACATTGACGTTCAACAATCATAAACTTCACTACTTTTGGCTTCTTGATTTGGCTAGCATCCTTGCTCCACAGTGACATTCACGAAGACAGGTTACTGTCCTGTTTGCCACATCTTCTCAAAATGGTTGGCTATACTGGATACATAACTAAAGTTTTCATTCAACTGACTACGATCAAAGTACTTAAGGCAATGTGTTAACAATTCTACCAGTCAACAAATGGGATGGAGTTAAAGGCACTATGGGGCCTTCTTCATCAAGATATGTTAAGAGACGGTTGTTTATCCTACACTGTATTTCTCTCAATACAGTTTCAAGTTCCTCTACACCAACAATCTCTCTAAAAAGAACTTTCTTTAAACGAGATTTTACTAGACTCATCATATGTTCATAAAATCCACTCTGCCATGGAGCATGGGGAGCTATAAACTTCCATTTTATATTATGTTCCTTCATTTCGTGATCTACTTTAGGATGCTTAACCATTTCCTAAAAAAATTTGGCACTAGCAATGAAATATATGCCATTATCAGAAATGACTAGATTTGGAAAAGAGTACAAGCCACAAAACCTACAAGGAAATTAATAAAACTTGCTGTAATCATATTATCAGGGGCTAGCTCCAGAGGGACAAGTCTACTTGAAGTGCATATAAACAAAAACAATGTAACACTTGTGAGGTAATTGTTATCGGTCCAGAATAATCAATGTCTACATATGCCAAGGGTCCCAAGTGAACTGAACCCTTCCAATGGGCAATGGAGGTGGACCAGGGTACTCAATCTCCTACCGGCTACTCTTTTAACAAACAACACAGTGGCTTAATAAGGTATTGATAGTTTGTCCTGCACTTTGGCATTTAATAAGGTGTTGCTAATCAAAGTTAGGGTGTCCTTAACACCACCATGCAAACATCTTACATGTCATAAGTGATTAAGATAGCTTAGCAAAATGATTCTTGGTAGGATCAAAATATTAAACTTGGTACTTTGATCTAGCTCTGAATGATGTAATCTACCATGGGAGCAAGTAAAACCTGGAGATTCCTCATAAAAATAAAAAACTGTTTGCCATCGGAGTCAAGAGGGAAACTACCTTCTATCAAATGATTACATACACTAGGATAGCAAGATTTTTGTACAGCTTGCATCCAATAAACGCTAGGTTTGGCATAAACTAACTGAGACTTAGCACTCAAAATAAATCTGAAAACATACCTGTTATACTCTGAACAATTTAAACAAAGATGAATATTGTGTAATTTTGTTTGTATGGCATTTGTATGCAAGGAACCAGTGGTTATTCAGCAACGGGACCAACAGCTTTATGTGACTTCCCAACCACGTTGTGAGTGAACTTCTATCACCAGAAATACATCTCTCTCATATTATTCTGTATAATCAAATATTGGATCAACCCTAGGCAATTCTGGAGTGATCTTGGAGACAATTTCACATATGAGTACACTAGATGTCTGAACAGGCCCTCCATCAGGATGAGGTAACCATTTAGGACCAGAAAACCAAATCGGTGAATTACTGAGCTGCTTAATTGAAATACCTCTCTTCCTCTCTTGGTTAAGTCAGCTGGATTTGCAGCAGATGCAACTAATAGGAACTGAAAGGTGGACCCGTTGTCACATAGTATATTAGCAACTCTATTACAAACGTAAGGTATCTTACTATTGTTATTTGTTACCCACTGCAACGCTACTTCAGAGTCTGACCAAATCACAACTCTTTCCATATTAAAATATCTCGAAATATATTTACAAGATAAGTGGCAAACTGGGTGCCTAACTGCAAAGAAGTAAGTTCAAGTTGGGGCAAAGTTCTAGTTTTCAATGGAACAACTCTAGCCCTTGAGGCTACTAAATGAGACTCACACTTATCACATACATAACAAACAGCGCCATATGCTTTGTCGCTGGCATCTACGAAGGTACGTAGAGTGTATGGCTCATGTAAGACACAAGCACTTCTAGGAAATTCACGAGAGGGTAATTGTTCTATCTCTTGTGCTGAATTTTGCCCTTTTCTTAAAAAATGGGGATAAAGTGTCCCAACTAACTTGTTCCTTCCATGCTAACTGAATGAACTCTTTCCATTTAATTAGTATAGGGAGAGCAAAATCCTAAAAGACCAAAACAAGTAGAAACTAATAATACCAGCTGATGCTTGGTAAGAAATTCTAACTTGAAATTTACAAGGATTAAGTGACAAGGTATCCTTTAAGGTATCCCAGAAACCAAGAACATTATTTACAACAGGACATTCTACTCCTAAATCTGTACATCTACTATGAAAATATAAATCATCTGAATTACTCCTTTGCTTGGCTCAAGATCATTCCAGCTTTACCTAATTCGGTATTGGCTGCGTCATAAATTCCCAACAAATCTGTTGAGTTGTGTGAGGTGCCTTGTGGATTGTCAACGTAAAACGAGGGAGACAACAGCTCTGCATATTGATTATCTGACTTACTTAAATGACACCGCATTTAAGTAATGGACTACAAGTAGCTTCAAATCAGACTGATGTGAAATTATAAGTTTTAAAAGGATTAGATTCATCAAAGAGATTTTCTAACCACAGAAAACAAGAGTAGTGTCTCTGATGATGTTGCAAACCTACTTGCAAAATGGCTTTCTCAATAACAGCAACAAAGGCAAATTACTGTGTTCTGAATGTTAAAAAGTGTCACCTAACCTCTCTGTTAAAGATGATCCTGTTAACAATCAATCATTGAAGCGGCTGTGGTCTTACTCACCTTAGCACTGCAATTCTACACAATATGTATGGGGTTGTAGATGAGTGCTTAGCTACAGCATGATGTGGAAGGTAGTGAGTGTGTATTAGGAGTTACTACAGGGTTTTCAACCTCTTCAATGAAACTTGACTTCAACTGATCTTTAATGATCGTATCACAACAACAAACTCGGGTTAATTACGAAACTTCTTTACTTGATTAAGCATTTGACCTAAGGCAAGCCTATAATTGGTCGGAAGAAAAGGGACAATTTTCTTTTCTTTAAATGGCAACTCCAGCCAATATCTCCCATTAACATACTTGACTGTGGTTTCAAAGTGAACTTTACTTTTGAAATTTTCAGGTGAATCTTTAATAGGGTTTATGCCCATCACATCCATCCCAAAGTTTGTGAACTGGAAGAATTTAATCTACTTTACCACCACATGCTATGTATGGTTCTGTGACACCAGGAGTAATCTCTGACTTAAGAGCTGACTCTACATACTAATGTTCGAGCACAAGATACTGGCTCTTTGCAAGGAAAATGTGGAATCCATAAACAGAAATATCCTTGAGGTGATGCAGACAAATCTATGTTACCTACAGTGGTCAAACCAGACAAATATCTACCAAAGGAATCTGAGTCATTCATAAGTTGCATATTATCAACCACGTCAAAGTCAGTTTGTTTATCTGCTAAATTGTAGCCCATTTTGGTAAGTTTCTGTACTATTGCATGTAGTCCTGGGGTGACATACTAGGCTTTTTATCAACAACAGCCATTGAAATTCTTCTCTTCTGTTGCCAACTGAGACACAGATCTAACAATTTCATAATTAGTTGACTGAGCTACTTCTTTGAAGCTATCATGTCTCATTTCAAAATTTGCTACATTTCTCAAACCAAGCTTATTGGCCAAATCTTTATGAATAAATGACCTTTGGGATCCATCATAAAAAATGATATTACTTTCAGTAAATTTCCAGAATCAGATTTTACTGTAACTGTCGCTAGGGCTACACTACAATGTATGTTATTACAACCTTCAACTGCTGTCATGACTTGTGTTGTAGCTGCAGGGTCACCCTTTAATCGAGGGGAATTTGCATTCACATAAACAACCGACTTCTCAGGTTTATTTTCAATCTTGGGGGGACTGACTAGGCTGAGTGCACACCACCTACTTTAGTTGGTTTAGGGCCTACAATGATACAGATAAATGAGTGATGCTTGCCCTTTCTACAATTTGGATATGCATCGATAACTGTTTGGCAGTCAGAAACATCATGTTTTCTTGCACAATGCTGACATCTGCCTAACTGCTAAGACGACCTTTCCTAGCTACAATGCTGGCGTACTGAGCTTTACTACAAAAAATGCAATTATAAACAGCTCTTGATGAATAACTGCCAACTGCTGAAGAACTACTATATTGTGATGAACTCTTGACGTTGTTATGGGGTGCTGTGGAGGATTTACTGTTAAGAGGGTTTTGGTACATTCCTTTTATCATCTTGGTCTAAATAATCTATCAATTTCTGGAGACCTGACATAAGTTGATCTAACTTAAAGTCCATCATCGTATGCAAATAGAAAAGAAAACCTTCCGCTTCCTTGATACAATAAACAATAACACCAATTACCAATACCAAACCAGTCCACAAAACCAAGTTGTAGAAACTCAAACCCGGATGACGAAACATTTCACAGCGCAATGCAACCTCTTAACTGAAGATACACAGACGACACTACAAAGAGGAGAGAGAGAGAGAGAGAGAGAGAGAGAGAGAGAGAGAGAGAGAGAGAGAGAGAGAGAGAAAAGAGAAATACGTACATAGTAAAACACTGAACTTGTCAAAATTGAAGCCTTTCACAAATCAGGTAAGGATCATTAGGCAAAGCCAAACGTTCAGTAAAGGTTAATATTCAGCTTTTCTTATATTTTGATTATGATAAATAAAATTTATATTTTGATTATAATAAATAAGATTTAATAAATAGTTTTGTTTTAAAGATAAATATGCACAACATACAGGCTTACATCTTTGAGTAATAAAATGAAACTCTTAAGACATCAAAAAATGTAACAGAAACTTAGTCTGTCAGCATCGCACATCATGCGCCTACGTGGCCAGGTGAACAATTGCCAGATACCGCTTGCTAAATACAGCCATATGCCTATTGTTTGAAACACTAAAGGAACTGATGCAATATTTTGTATCCTAATGGTACAACAGCACACTCACCTCCGGACCTACCCCTGAAGAAAAAAAAAACACAAATGCTGCACATAAATAAAAAAAAATGAAAGAAATTTTAACTTTATGGATAGTTAGTCAGAAAGTAGCACAACTTAACTCGACCACTGCTGAAGAAAAAAATGCTGGCTTAATGCTGACGGGATTTCCCACCCCCATCTTCCTACCTCCGACCAAACACCCTGTTGCCAAGTTTTGACAACCATTTCCAGGTAGTCATGAGGATTACTCCTACATAAATGGTGATGGTTGTATTTTGTAGCAACAAATAACATTTTGAAACAGTGGAAAGTTTATTGGTGGACTGTTCTGTTTTCAACATTACCTACATTTCTCATGCAGTTTGTCAGGACATCATAAACATGGGCTTTACAATACAGTTGTTTAATTTCTGCCTCTCATGACAGAGTAAGGATAGAGGTACAGGCAGTCCCCGGTTATTGGCATTAGTTCCAACTAGTTCCTGGGGGTGTGCCAATAGGCAAAAACCGCCATTAACTGGAATCTGGCAATTTATGGTGCCATAAGCACCCTTATGGCTCAGATAACTGAAACTCGGCCCATTGTGGCACCATAAATCACCGATTTTATGGCGCTAGACAAGTGTCATAAACCATTAACCGATAACCGGGACTGCCTGTAAAATAACAACTGTGCAAATTACTGTTCAACACTGTAAGAGATACAGCTCCAAGTTCAAGGCTGCCAATAGATCCTACATTTTGACAAAGGATTTATCCCTAAATGGCTTTGCAAGGCCAATGCTCCTTTGCTTATCATTTCTTAACATAACTTTGTTGTTGACAACAAATATCTCACTCACCTTAAAGTTGGCAAAATTTAATTTAGGTTGTTACTTGACACATTTGAGGCTTGGGTAATGAGTAGTGGCTCTGAAAGTGGATAATAATGAAACAGTTTCTCCAGAAAAGGTGATAATGAAAATGCACATGATTTTGACATATTTTAATGAACATTCTATATAATTATTTTAATGAAAATTCTTAAGATTAATACAAGCAAAACATGAGACATTAAATTAACACTTATCATAACTAAAGAGTGTCAACAAAATACCTTAAAGTTCTAATACAATATTTGGAATAGATATTTGCCCCCATTTCTTTCTTCTGCCTCACTTTCTAAACTTCATTCAGGTCTGAGAAGCAGGCCATATCTCTTTAGGACCTCTCAGCTTTCACAGAGGTTTGTGGTCATAAAGCTAGTTCCCATATCACTGTTTTCAATGATATCCTTTGCCACATAGGAACACTTAATGTACATTTTAACCTATATTTCCCTTAAATTCTAGTCCATCTTAACCATAGAAACAAAAACACACTTAACAAGTTTTTCGCCATTTCTCCGCTGAACTTAGGTCATTTGGCCCACCAGAGTCCCCAACCTGACCTTCTTCTCCAGATCAATTTCTTGGCTGCTATTCACACAGCAGAAAGAAAGCAGAACCTTCAGTGCATTAGCTTTCACATAGTAGTATTCACCATGGTAACAAAGGTCAGGATTAATTGGCCACATTATTCCTAGATTCGACAAAACTCTAAATGAAGCAACAACTGCGTCACAAAGTCTGACAAAACTCTCCCCCAGATTATCAGTATAATTTTTCCATAAAGTTACACCGTCATATGAGAAAATGCTCTTCACAATCATTGTTGGGAAAAGAATTGTTAGTCATCTTGTGCACACAGCCAGACATGGTTTGACACTTTTTTAAAATAGTTTTCCATATAAATGCAATTGAGCTTCCACCATAAGATCATTTTTTTCCACTTTCCATATGGCTTCTGTCCTGTGTGAGCAATCATAATACAGATGCCTTACAGCATACACAAGTACATAATATGTTCCAAGACCAATCGTGCAACCCTGAAAATCCTGCATTATAGCAAACCCTGTATGTAACAGATTACTATACATATGCAAATCATACAAACAACCTGTATGTGCCCATATGTGTAAGTGTTTACATAATAAAAATATGGAATGTTAGTCCATATATATAAAAGTCTAAAACTAAAGAGGTCAACCAGATTGCTTGCAGGAATGTGATCAGACTAGAGACGCTAAAGATGACTTATACAATAAACTAGGCTAAGATAACATGCCGTCACCTGTAGTCATTCAATTGTTTATAACATTAGTCCAAGCTCCTGCTTGAGACAACTACCGCCTACGTGATCTGTAGCGTGTCTCATTTGATTGTGTGTTCGTATGAAACTATGTCATTTGTAAGTATGTTCATATGTTCGAACTACTGTCTGTTCCTTCATAACTTGTAACGGAGATGGTAGACAAGCAGAACAGAGTTAGCTATCATCATTAGAAGACCTGTATCTCTTTACCTAAGCTTTATCATGTAGAGGAATAGGATTAGCCATCATCATTGGCAGAAGCGATCAAGCTATCGTTATTGAAGACTTGTACAATCATATCTGATCTTCACCATGTAAAAACTTCAGAAGAATATATAATTTTTTTACTTAGTGTTTTCTACAAGAACCTCACCAAACCATGAGTTTAACACATCGTCGTAAAAGATAATACCGAACTTCGTAAGTGATCTACAAAACCCCAGACACTCCATTGAAGATGGAAGTGCAATACCAACCGACTTAGCGTATAGATTATCGCTAGTCTAACATTACCTCATAGGGCGCCTTATCATACAAGGCACAAGCCCCTAATATTGGTGGCCAGCGTACCAGAAAGGAACTCTACAACGTCCTACGAAGAAAAACAGAATAATAAATCATGTATCATAAGAAGTCAACGACGACGGAAGCAGCAGATCCTTCAAGCAACATAGTATCATCGTTAGTGAGCGACTTCAGAAAACAATAAGAACTCTTCAACGACGACGAAAGCAACAGATTCTTCAAGCAACTTAGTATCATTGTTAGTGAATAACTTCAAGAAACAAAACCGACGTGTCTTTTTCATACGACAACGCAAGCTTCGTCTCTCATTAGAATCATTCAAGAAAACATCGTTAGTGAGCGTTTCCGGCACTCCAAGAAACAAACCGACGCGTCTGCAGCATCGGATCTTTCAAGGGCTCGAATCATCGAAACAACGCGCACGGGGGAAACTGAAGCCAAACCAGGTCATCCGCTAAATAGAGAAGGAGGACCACAAGGCCGTGTGTCGTTATCGGAACACCGTGACTTCCCACAAAAGCAAGCTAAGTACAATTTTTTATTCATTTTGGAGTAACTTTGAGTGTTTCCTTTGCAGGTCGAATTTCGTTATTCCTGTGGCTGAAGTTACGAGACATTCTTAATCTTACTTTTTTACAGAAATTATCTACATCATTGAGATTTCGCTACTGCGAGTTTTTTATCTTTGAGTGTCTGTTTCCAGAAGTTTCTACTGAAATTATCATAATCATATACTATGTTAATTTTATCATTTTGGGTGATTATTAATCCCTTACGTAACAAATCATATTAAACAGTGAATATGCGTTTACGCAGTGGACGTCTGTATTATACAGATGCATGGATAGGGTCGTTAAGCACCGTAGTGATTAGAAAACACACAAAAAACAAGTGGAACACCCGTACAAATCTATATAATTAGAGGTAACACTATTTTCGGGTCATGACAATAAATGCTCCTTTGCAAAGTCCCGATCGCAGTTTTAGCCTTGAGTTTTGAGTTATATAAAATATCGAACCTCATGACTCAACTCAACTTTAAAAATATGGCTGGATTGCAAGGAATAACATGTCTGTAAAAAACTTTCATCAGGCTAAATGCGCTGACCAGGATCCCTCACTATTTCAAATTTTAGCAAAGAATGAAGTACAAACAGTTAATATTGTATGCAGTAGTGATAAACTTGTCTTATTAGTAATCGCTCATTTCCTAATAGTTAGTCCATAGTTCATTGCTTTATACGTAACCAGCAACATAATGCTAAAACACACCAATACGTTGCCGATGGTAATAAAGAGAAGGATCCTATTATTACAAAAAGAAATAGAAACAGTAGCCCCGTTCAGAATCAAAACAAGCAAAACTCGGTGACTGTGTCACCTAGTCAAGCGGTCAAGGTCAGTCAAAAAACTGCCGAAGTTTTCAAAGCAAAGCAATTCCACACAATAAGCGACTCTAGCCAGAGTGGGGAAAAAGCGATACGATATCTTTTTGAATTAAAAAGGATTTTTTTTTCCTATGAAACACATGACCGTATAAAGTAATCAGAGCAGGTTTTCGTTTTTTTTTTTAATACGTAAGTTATTATAAGTAGTGGTGGATTAAGCCCAACTGTACGCGCCGTAAAAAAATTAGAATATCTTGTTTTATTTCTTTTTTTCTTAGTACACGTAATATCTTATATTTACGGACTCACCGTCTGTTGTTCGAACTTCCCTAATGAGAAGTCCGGATAAGCGAGCGCTTACAGATACCTATAGTTAGTTATAAAAAACATTGATCTGTATCTAATGTAATTGTAAGATTCATCTAGGGGTATACAAAATATTATCTTACATCCTGCAAAATAAGGCGTGTTTATCGAAGGAAAATCCCATAAACCTTCAAACATATTAAAATCCGTTTGAACAAAAATGAGACAGTTAAACAAATAAATACCTTATATAAAGGAACTATACATTTGTCTCATAAATCGTAACATTGTTCAAATGACCCAACAGAATTCTCCCACAACCGCAGTCGCACTTTGCACGCAAAATCTCGAGAAGCATGCACCCTCGAATGTCTTAGTGCGTGTAAAATGACTTTGCTGGGAAATGAAATTTTAATCCTTCCGACACTCTGAAATATAACGATTTCCGCGAACAAAGCCCTAAAAGTATACATACGTGGATACGGAAGTTATAAATATCGCATTTTTTATTGTTGCTAATTTTTTAATCACGCCCAACCAGTCGTGGATGAATCTCTCTGATAATCTATCTAAAGTAATATCCGTAAAGTCATTCAAGCAGAGGTGATTCAGCAGAAATTTTTGTTATCTTTTATCTGAATACCAGGAAGTTTCTCCACTAGCGAGTGATCTCTGGAAAAACGGATGTAATTTAACACAAAACACGGTCTAAGGACAAACTAAAGCTATTTACGTACCTTCGTATAGATTCTCAATGAAATTTCAAAATAGAGATAAATGACGAAGTTGAAAAATGTTAGTGATAGGAGTCATTAGGAAATCAAATAAGCCCATATAATTTTTCCCTCAAATGTCATGATAAAAGATCGGACTTGGCGTATCTGCGTAGATTCTGTCGCTTAAACAAGGAAACGACTCCCGATAGTTCCAGTGCGATGTACCGACGACATCTTATCTCTGTTAGGTTAGAATAAATTTTTTTCACCAACTTGGACTTACTTAAAGGCTTTTCACCTGATACCATTACCTAAGTGATTGTATCCTCATATACCGTTTTCAGCACACTCAGGGGACATTATCAATTTTTTACGTATGCCTCCGGCTTACGTTGCGCCCCAATTACAATATAGTGTTTGGAGACTTTTAGGGGATAACCTACATGCCTATATGGATGATCTTGTAATCTTTTCTAATACCTTAGAAGTACATTCACATAAAGTAGAAGCTAGTGCTACAGAGACAAAGACAAATAATCTCAGAGTAAAATATCTAAATGTGAGTTTTTTAAAACCGAACATGTTTATCTAGGTTTTATGTGTCTGGTCAAGGTCTTAAAAGTAGTCCATGGTAAGGTGTCGGCTATTCATAACTTTTCGGCGGTACCTATTAAACGTAAAGGGGGGATACAGCACTTTGGCACTGTAGTGGGTATTACAATCGTATGTAAATATGTAACTCTTCAATCATGACAGCTCCTTTAACAGATCTTACGAAGAAGAGCGTAGATTTATCATGGACTAAAAGCATCAACAGGCGTTCGATATCTTAAAAAACGGAGTAATGCAGCTCACCTAACTTAAAATCCCTGATTTAAATAAGGAATTTTTTTTATTGCAACAGACGCCTCAGACCAAGGGTAAGAGGGATACTACTTCAGCAATATGATAAACAGTTCTTTCCTATAGCTTTTTATTCATGTAAACTAAGCCCTCTGAAAGTAATATGCAGTAATAGGCAAGGAAGGGCTAGGTATCTTTAACACACTAGTATATTTTAAGTTCATAATCTATGGCTATCCTGATAAAGTCCTTACTGAACATGAGTCCTTTACCGAGTTTTTCAAAGGCTTTAATCAGTCCAAAAGGAACTCGGTGACAAATGATCACTTCAGGTCTTTGGAGCCAAGATAAGATATCTACCTGGGAAAGCAATTATCATAGCTGACGCATTATCCCGCAATCCCGCACCATACTGCAAAGAACCATTAATTAGACTAAAAAATATAGAAACATCCGTGCCTATTGTTAAAACCGTATCTAAACAAGAAAATTCCTTAACCCAAGAGATCGCGAGCATTGAATATCTGGGTCGGAGCGCAGAACTGTTACAAACTGAACAAAGCAAGCGTCAACAGACATAACCCAAACAATAAACACTTCGAACGGAAACAGTCAGCAGCAATAAACACCAAACAATAAACACTTCGAAATGGAAACAGGGTCAGTGGCTAGGAAAAAAACAATAAACACTTCGAGCAGAAACCCTAAAGCAAAAGTATATTTAAAGTAGTGTATCAGAATAATGTAATCAAATGTAATATTATATGTAGGTCTGTGACGAGGAAAACCCGAAGAACACAGCGGATGACTAACGACCAGGTATTAGTAATAATCTCTTTCATACCAATCGTCATAAACTGGTTGCATTCCGTCATCCAGGTTCCCTCCTATGTCACAGAAAGCCATCACTGTTTTACTGGCCTACAATGCTTACAGATATAAAAAGCACATAACTAATTGTAACACGTGTCATGAAAACAAGGGATACACTAAGACACCTGTCAGTTTAAGGGCCTATCCTGTGCCAAATCAATCCTTGAAAGAATATACGTAGAATTATTAACAGAATTACGAGTCTGACAGAGGGAATAAACACTTCTTAGTGTTAATAGTTCCTTGACACGTTATATAGAATTAATAGCACTAAAAACAAACACCGCAATTGAGTGCGTTACGAATATTTATGAGTGCTAAATCAGTAAATATGGAATCAACACATAATAATCTGTGACTCGGGTGGTGTAAATCAATAATAATCTCCTTAACAACGTGGTGTGAATTCCTTTCCATTAAGAAAACCCATAATATATATCACCCAGAGTCAATCGGTTTTGGTAGAATAACGGATAATTAATTAGGAGGAAGTGTCAATGTCTTACGAGTTACAACTCGTGATGTTTGGATCCGAACTGGATTATAGCGGTTCTCGCGGTTTTAAATACCTTTATCATTTATATCTTGTATCTATAGAATTGATGCCGCAAGTAGCCTTATACGGTACGCCGCTAGAACACTTTTCCACATATCAAGCCAACCATTATTTATCAAATATATATAAAAAATATATAAATAATAAATATAAAAAATAAAATAAATATGGATACAGTGGAGTCGATATAATACACTCCGTAAGAAGTCGGAAGGGTTACAATTATAATAAAAAAGGAATCACGATAAAATCAATAAGCAAAACGTAACCATAGATAATTAAATATCCAAATATATATGCGTAAAGATTTGAACTCTAACTTAACGCTTTAGTAATGACAAATAAGCTAAAAGTTCAAACACATATCCAAAATCTACTGACATATTGTCTGTCCCGGTGATTTATATTCGTAGTCAATGAAAAAAATAAATTAAATAAATAAATAAATAAATAAAATAATAATAAATAAAATAAATAAAATAAAATAAAAGAGATTTTAAAGTCAGGAAGTCTAGAAGTGAAAATGTTATCTATGAAATAATCCTATATGAATCTTATACAGGGCAATAAAATATATATAGAATTTGTATGGAACCCTTTTTCATATAGTTTGAATAAGGAATATTTAATTTAACATAATTACAATTATGCAGTTTTCCAACATGAAACTAATATATTGTTCAATTTTGGTACTGTTTTTTTTCAGACATTCTTCTCATGTGGGTCGAGTATTAAAAAACAGAAAAATTATCCTAAAGTCGTATTGTTACAGCAAAGTAACGTAAACTCTTAGCTGGCTGAGAGCAATCTCCTGCCAAGTGACGACGTCATCATTGCCGTATCAGCATTTGTTCCTTTTAACCTCAATAATCTGCTTACACAGGCTTCATCTCACGCTTGCAAAACAGATTGACTGGAGAAAGGAATGCTTAGCCCGAACTTCTTATGGGCAAGGCAGACGTTAGGTACAAGTGTCTATCGGTGTGCGCAATGCAACTTTAGCTAAGGAGTTGCAATCATTTTAAAATTAATAAACAAAATAAGGAAATAGAATTTCTATAACATCAAAATGAATTAATTTTTTCTGAACCTCATAGACATTTAGAAGTATCACGATATGGATATGGATTATTTACTTGCAACATTAGCTTATTACAATCCAAGTAAAACATTCATGGGAAAATGTCACATTTTCTTGAAAAACCCAAAGTTTATTTAGAAATTAATTACATCGTGGGTTTTTTCGTTGCATCTCCTACCTATTAATAAAGTTTTTAAAAAAATTAACCTCAGAGGATGCGCACGAGAAAATTGAATATGAAACTTTTGTTAGGGCACATAGAATCATGATTAATCTTCTCTTTGACTCTTATGTTGCCTGGCAATCTTTACAATTAGCTCCGTTTCCACTTCTTTGTCTAGTAACTTACTACAGTAATATCGAATTTCTTTGAGATTCGTAATGATATCTATTTATTTTTTATAATATGGATATTTTTACAGTCCTCATAGACCTGGATAGGTTCACTTCATTGTTAATGCCATGGATAAAAAAAAAAGTTTGTACAGCTAACTCTTTTGAATTCCAAAATATCAGCGAATTCAGTGGGTGTTTTAAGTCTGGTCTAAATGACTCTCTCCCCTCCCGTATTTGGATGTGTCTGAATTTACTTTGCCCTTGTGACAAGTATAATTTCACTTGCAGGCTGATTAATGGAAGCCTGGTCACAGTATCCTGCAGTACGAGAGTTTCACATAGCAACTTCAAAAAATCGTTCGTCGCTGCGGATGACTACAGTCAAGTAACAACCGCCTACAATGTGAAAGGAATTTCATGGACTTCTTCGACCGACACCGTATCTCGTCGTTAATCTCGTTTTCATGCGGAACGCTCCAGCGGCTGTCGGAAATTCGACACAAAAGGGACATACTTCCGACAATTACGACCCGAAGGTATATTCACTCTACTTGCTGGCGAAGGACTCGTGCTGGGGATGTTTTTTTTATTCATCGCGAACGTAATCGTGTAGCTTAGGATGCAGAGAATAAAAGTGTGAGCGCAAAATGGAACGTTGGACCCGCCCAGGAGCAATTTTCCCCTTGTTTTAACCATTGAAAAAGGCCGGCCTTTCAATTGGCTAAAGGTGGTTGTCTGGAACTGTGTAATGGACGAAAAGTTGTTCGAAAGCTAGTTAAAAGAAAGTAGTATAACCGCGGTCAGTATCCTATATATATAAATGATCATAAATAACAGAGTGAAATATATCTTTGCGTGTACGCAATAGGAATCTCTTATATAAATGATCATAAATAACAGAATCTAAAATATCTTGCGTGTACGCAATAGGAATCTATTTAAAGTGCACTATATTAATCATAATTATATGAATCCATATACATATGATAACAAATCAGGTAGCCTATAATCAATCTGTTACCTTTTTATCTTACCAATATCTGCAGTTATTTATGAGTTAGTATATGAATTAATGAATCAGATATATAACATTTAGCGTAAAAATCAACGACTCAATCAGCATAAACATTAATAATGTTATCAATTCATATGAAATTTTTTATCAGTGAAAATATGATTTTTATCATGTTAATCTTCATTCTATGCAATTATCAGAGTACATTAGTATTTTCTGTAGCATAAGTATCTTAATGAGATGAAGTGAAAAACTGTATCATTATATATATCATGTGATCACTATTATTTAATACCAATATCCATTTTTTCTATTTTATTACTTGAATCAATTCATGTTACACCATGAATTTTTATTTACTCTATATATATATCATTCATAGTGTCTGTATCACACTCCTATAAGTCAGATGCAAGTCAAGTTTGAGTAATATTCAGTAGTTGGTTTGGTAGCTGGACCGACGCTAAATGTAAGGTGTACATAATAAAAATATGGAATGTTAGTCCATATATATAAAAGTCTAAAACTAAAGAGGTCAAACCAGATTGCTTGCAGGAAATGGTGATCAGACTAGAGACGCTAAAGATGACGTATACAATAAAAGTAGGCTAAGATAACATGCCGTCACCTGTAGTCATTCAATTGTTTATAAAACATTAGTCCAAGCTCCCTGCTTGAGACAACTACGGCCTACGTGATCTGTAGCGTGTCTCATTTGATTGTGTGTTTCGTATGAAACTATGTCATTTGTAAGTATGTTCATATGTTCGAACTACTGTCTGTTCCTTCATAACTTGTAACGGAGATGGTAGACAAGCAGAACAGAGTTAGCTATCGTCATTAGAAGACCTGTATCTCTTTACCTAAGCTTTATCATGTAGAGGAATAGGATTAGCCATCATCATTGGCAGAAGCGATCAAGCTATCGTTATAGAAGACTTGTACAATCATATCTGATCTTCACCATGTCAACTTCAGAAGAATATATAATTTTTATACTTAGTGTTTTCTACAAGAACCTCACCGAACCATGAGTTTAACACATCGTCGTAAAGATAATAACCGACTTCGTAAAGTGATCTACAAAACCCCAGGGGGACCCCACTCCATTGAAGATGGAAGTGCAATACCAAAACAACCGACTTAGCGTATAGATTATCGCTAGTCTAACATTACCTCATAGGGCGCCTTATCATACAAGGCACAAGCCCTAATATATGAACCCCATTATAACTCTTATCATACCATTATAGGTTATACAATGTACAAAATTATACAAGAAGATAAAAGTTTTAGGTAAAACACAACTGTGCAAGCATGAAACCATGAAAAGTAACTTCATATATTGTGTAGGGCATTTGGGGGCAACTATAATAATAACAACAGCAATAATAATAATAATAACAATAATAATAATCAAACAAAAACTTCTTTTTCAGTTTTCTTCTGAAGATTGAAAAAGAAACCCACAAATTCAATTTGTAACTTGTTTACTTCTAAGTATTTACATTAAGTTTTTACTCCACACTCGAGTACTTTCAGGCCCTTCTGTGGCCCATTCTCAAGAGATGTTTGGGATGTTAGCCTGGGTCAAGGCCCAGCAGTCTTCTGGAACTTCTTCTCGTTGTGGTGTCATTTATGCGATGGCTGTTCTGGTTTTCTTGAGAGTTGCCAATCCCCTCTTGTCGCTCTGATATCCTGAGCTGATGGTCAATGGAATTCACCCTTGTGGTAAGGGTGTGGTCACCGAAAGTCTGTTGGGCAGGAAACCTAATCTCCAGGTCAGCAGGGTTCAAATCTTAGCTTCTTTTAATTAAAGCTCGGCTTATGGGATTCTTCTGAGGTAAAACCTTGTTTCCTTCAATTACTGATCTCTCTGATAAGCGCACCCTATACCTCCTGTGAATAATTTTGTTGCTTTTGTATATAAGCCTACTGTTTTGAAATCCATCCTATGGTCATTTTCCCAACAATGTCCTAGCTATAGCACTCCCCTGAGAGTTAAGCTGTACTGCCCTTCTATGTTCTTGGACTCTAGTCCTTATTCCCCTACCTGATTTCCCCCACATATCTGTCTCCACAATTATTGCAATTGATTATATATACCCCGCTCAACATCAATCTGTATTAACCTGTCTTCTCCTTCCAATTTATTTTACATACTTTGTTTTTAAAGTATTATCAAATGTATATACAAATTTATATTGACTTTCTTTCATTTTTGAAGTGATTTGTTTCATTTTAGGCATAAAAGGGAGGGCAAACTATTTTCTTGTTCCATGTACTCTCTACATTCGCTCTGTAAAATATTTTTCTAGCTTTGTTGAGTGCCTTTTTCTGAACCATTCCGGGTATGCTAATGCATCGAAGCTTTTATCGATGTAATTTATTTCTTGCTCTATCTTGCAAGGGTCACACGTTCTCATTGCCCTAAAGAAATAAACCTGTTAACCACCCCTATTTTTATATCATGACTATGAAAAGAGAAGAAATGAATATATGAGTTTGTATGTGTGGGCTTTCTATATGTGCTGAATTCATATCCTGTTTCTTTTCTTTCTATGAGTATGTCTAAAAAGGGCAGTTTATTATTGTTACTTTTCTCTAAAGTGAATTGGATATTGTTATCAAACTTATTTGAGCTCATCTAGAAAAGTTTCTATTTTATTTCCATCCCCTTGCAGAATAGCAAAAATATCATCCACGTATCTCCACCATCCTTGCAGTTTTAAGTTAGGGACATTCACATTATTAGGAACTAGATTAGTTTCGAAATATTCCATATAGATGTTAGCGAGTATAGGTGATAATGAGGGACCCCATAGCTACTCCATATTTTTGATACAATCGTAACATGGTAACATTAAAATAAGTTTGAGAGTTTATTTAGTAATTCGGTTTGGATAATTTAGCAATATGGATAATATAAAGAATATCTCAAGTAGAGTTATTGACTAGGGATGAAACAGCAGCACTAGGGCTAGTATTAAATTTTTGTGCAGGGACTACAAACAATATTAACATAGAATTCAACAGCAAGATTAACTACCTTAATGTCGAACATCACAATGATTTAGCTCCTTTCTCAGAGGAGTGATGATAGGAAGTAATGAAAGCAAACTTGGAGATATCTTGCCAAGGAGATTAGTATCGCTCTGAAGGGATTAAAAAGCTACAAAGATATTAGAATTATGAAAGCTGACAAAGGGGGTAGTATTGTCATCATGAATAGCTCAGAATATAGGTTAAAATGTACAGGCTACTAGATGATGAAACTACTTATGCTAAAATAGAGAATCCTCCAACAATCCAAAAGCTTCAGAATACCTTTAATCAGAATGTGAAGAAAATAATCAGTAGACTAGGTAATGGGGAAGGACATGCTATGCACTAAATATTCTCAAGTAAAAATTACCTGAACTTGCATATATATATGGCAGCCCCAAAATACACAAGGAGGGCTGCCCACTACCCCTATTGTTTCTAGTAGGAATCTCCTAACAAAAACTTAGCTGTGTGGTTAGCTGGAGAACTAGGAATATACTTAGGTATATTTTCAGAATCCCATATTAAACATTCAGTAGATTTAATAGACAAAGTTAAGAAAAAGAATATAAAGGGACACATGGTTAGTTTTGATGTAGTAGCATTATTCACCAATGTCCCCTTAGATAAAGTATTAGAATTCCTACAGACTAAACATAATGAGGGTATTTTTCAATCCAAACATCGAAAATAGGCGTCTTCCTGGAGTTGATCAAATTGTGTGTCAGTGATACTTATTTCACGTTTGAGGGACATGTTTACAAACAAAAATATGGAGTAGCTATGGGGTCCTCATTATCACCTATACTCGCAACATCTATATGGAATATTTCGAAACTAATCTAGTTCCTAATGTGAATGTCCCTAACTTAAAACTGCAAGGATGGTGGAGATACGTGGATGATATTTTTGCTATTCTGCAAGGGGATGGAATAAAATAGAAACTTTTCTAGATGAGCTCAATAAGTTTGATAACAATATCCAATTCACTTAGAGAAAAGTAACAATAATAAACTGCCCTTTTTAGACATACTCATAGAAAGAAAAGAAACAGGATATGAATTCAGCACATATAGAAAGCCCACACATACAAACTCATATATTTCATTTCTTCTCTTTTCATAGTCATGATATAAAAATAGGGGTTCTAACAGGTTTTATTTCTTAGGGCAATGAGAACGTGTGACCCTTGCAAGATAGAGCAAGAAATAAATTACATCGATAAAAGCTTCGATGCATTAGCATACCGGAATGGTTCAGAAAAAAGGGCACTCAACAAAGCTAGAAAAATATTTTACAGAGCGAATGTAGAGAGTACATGGAACAAGAAAATAGTTGCCCTCCCTTTTATGCCTAAAATGAAACAAATCACTTCAAAAATGAAAGAAAGTCAATATAAATTTGTATATACATTTTGATAATACTTTAAAAAACAAGTATAAAATAATTGGAAGGAGAAGACAGTAATACCGATGATAGCGGGGGTATACATAATCAATTGCAATAATTGTGGAGACAGATATGTGGGGGAATCAGGTAGGGGAATAAGGACTAGAGTCCAAGAACATAGAAGGGCAGTACAGCTTAACTCTCAGGGGAGTGCTATAGCTAGACATTGTTGGGAAAATGACCATAGGATGGATTTCAAAAACAGTAGGCTTATATACAAAGCAACAAAATTAGTCACAGGAGGGTAGTAGAAGGTGCGCTTATCAGAGAGATCAAAGTAATTGAAGGAAACAAAGGTTTTACCTCAGAAGACCCCATAAGCCGAGCTTTGATATTAAAAGAAGCTAAGATTGACCCTGCTGACCTGGAGATTAGGTTTTCCTGCCCAACAGACTTTCGGTGACCACACCCTTAACCACAAGGGTGAATCCCATTGACCATCAGCTCAGGATATCAGAGCGACAAGAGGGGATTGGCAACTCTCAAGGAAAACCAGAACAGCCATCGCATAAATGACACCACAACGAGAAGAAGTTCCAGAAGACTGCTGGGCCTTGACCCAGGCTAACATCCCAAACATCTCTTGAGAATGGGCCACGAAGGGCCTGAAAGTACTCGAGTGGTGGAGTAAAACTTAATGTAAATACTTAGAAGTAAACAAGTTACAAATTGAATTTGTGGGTTTCTTTTTCAATCGTCAGAAGAAAACTGAAAGAAGTTTTTGTTTGGTTAATAATAATAATAATAATAATAATAATAATAATAATAATAATAATAATAATAATAATAATTGAGAAGCCTTAATGTTTCATTAAAGATGAAATTGTTTCAACAAAATTTATTCATTAAAAACATTTCTCAATTTTCTGATGATTGCCTTTTCTGTGGTGGGAAAGTCACATAATAGTTGTTCTGTGTTCATTTCATTCACTGTAGGGTATGGATGTTGAGTAAATTTTCATTTGGCTAATGAAACTGCACAAAGAATCATGGATAAATTAGAAATACTATTGCAAATTCTTAAAAGCCATCTGTATTTTCCATAGGTATAAACAAATGTATGAGCGTTCCTCAGCAAGAGTTGGAATAATTCACTGAAACTTGGGAACAAGGTCATCAACTGCTTAAGGGAGAGCAAGCAGGGGAGTAACCCTCACATACTGTCACCAGTAACTTTTTCCTACAGCCACAGATTCAAGGTAGGGTGGCTGAGATGGGTTTAAATAGTAAAAGGCCCTAGTTTGTATAAAGGTACAGTGGTACCTCGAGATACGAAAGGCTCAACTTACGAAAAACTCGAGATACGAAAGCTAACACAAAAAATTTAACAGCTCTACATATGAAAAGTTTTCAAGATAGGAAAGGTTTCTGTAAAGTCCGAGATTCGCCCGAACCACCGATAACAATTTTGAAAATCGCAGGCCGGCAACTGAGTAGACTCGCCACCATCCTCCTGCTCTCCCATTGGTTCCTGATGCTAGTCACCGCCATGAAATCCTTCTCTCCTATTGGTCAGCATCCCTCCCATGATGCATCTATGTAGCGGCGTGCTTCTTCAGCCACTGCACGGCATCATCTGTATCGTACACACACGGTATTCGTTCGGTCTAACGATTTCGTTTATTAATGTACATTCGTTAGTGATTTCGTTGCAGTATACGTACTTTATCGTGTTGTGTGAAAACTTTACTCTACTTATACGTAAATTACGTACAGTATATACATTGTCATGGGCCCCATGAAAGTTGAAATTCACAGAAAGAAGCGAATGCTCTCTTTGGAGACAAAGATGGAGATTATCAAGAAGTATGAAGCTGGTATGCGATTGAGTGTGATCGCCAAGGAATACGGCCGAAATCTGTCGACAATAGGCACCATCCTTAAGCAGAAGGATGTCATCAAAGCAGCTACACCTTCCAAGGGCATCACTATTTTGTCCAGCAAGAGGACCCACGTGCACGATGAGATGGAACGGCTGCTTCTTGTCTAGATAAAAGACAAAGAAATCGCTGGCGATACGATAACGGAGATGGCAATCTCCCACAAGGCCAGCGCTATTTTCGGCGATTTGATTGCCCAGGCGGAAGATGACAGAGGAGAAGGGACATCAACGCCAACCCCAGAGTTCAAGGCTTCGCATGGGTGGTTCGAGAAATTCCGTAAATGGACTGGTATCCATTCGGTGGTGCGGCATGGGGAGGCTGCCAGCTCGGACACGAAAGCGGCCGAAGCATTTAAAAAGACGTTCGACGAGATGATGACCAAGGAAGGCTACAGTTCTCAGCAAGTCTTCAACTGTGATGAGACTGGGCTTTTTTGGAAAAAAATGCCTCGTCGGACGTACATCACGGAGGAAGAGAAGAAGCTACCCAGACATAAGCCTATGAATGACAGGCTTACGCTCGCACTTTGTTCAAACGCCAGCGGGGATTACAAGGTGAAGCCCCTACTGGTCTATCATTCCAAGACTCCTCGAGCCTTCAAGGCCCACAGTGCTTAAGGAGAAGCTTCCAGTGAAGTGGAGGGCTAATGCGAAAGCCTGGGTAATGAGGCTTTTGTTCACCGAGTGGGTAAATCTGTGTTTCGGCCCGACAGTGAAGAAATTCTTGGAAGAGAACCGCCTCCCTCTGAAATGTCTGCTGGTGTTGAACAATGCTCCTCCCCACCCTCCTGGCCTCGAGGAAGATATCCCAGCGGAGTATTCCTTCATCAAGATTCTTTATCTTCCGCCTAACACCACCCCTTTCCTCCAGCCAGCCCATGGACCAGCAAGTGATATCGAACTTTAAGAAGCTGTATATGAAACATCTTTTCAAGAGATGTTTCGACATCACCGATACCACAAACCTCACCTTGCGTCAATTTTGGAAGGAGCATTTCGACATCGTCATATGCATCCGACTCATCGACCAAGCTTGGCTGGAGGTTTCGAGGCAAACCTTGAATTCCTCGTGGAGGAAACTCTGGCCTGATGCCATATCCGCCCAAGACTTCGAGGGATTCGACGTGGGCAAAGCTGATGCTGCAGATTCAGAAACAGTTGACGATCCTGAAACTGTTTTGCAACCAAATCTTGACGAGATCGTTGCACTCGGCAAGTCCCTGGGGCTGGTCGTCGACGAGGACGACATCAACGACCTTCTCGAGGAGCACCAAGAGGAGCTTACGACGAATGACCTGAAGGAGTTGGAGGCCATGCAACATAACGTCGTTCAAGAGGAGTTCTCTAGGAGCGGCGAGGAGGAGGAGGACAACCCTATGACAACGGCAGAAATTAAGGATGTTCTAGCCGCTTTTCATAAAGTGCAATCGTTTGTAGAAAAAAAGACACCCCGAAAAGGCTCACACAGGTCGTATGCTTGCGCAGTTTGATGACGTCTGCCTGAGTCGTTTCAGGAACATTGTGAAAAATAGGCAGAAGCAATCTTCCTTGGATAGTTATTTTTTAAAGAGGCCTTTAGTATTAGCAGGAGTAAGTAAAAAGGAAGAACCAAGTGATACTAAAAAACAGAAAGTTGAAAGTGGTGATGAAGTTGAAATTCTGTAAAAAAAAAAAAAAAAAAAAAAAAAAAAAAAAAAAAAAAAAAAAAAAAAAAAAAAAAAAAAAAAAAAAAAAAAAAAAAAAAAAAAAAAAAAAAAAAAAAACTACGTAAAGTATAATAAAGTAAAAAAAAAAAATTTTAAAATCAAAAACACAAAATTTTTTTTTATAATTTTAGTTTTTTGTAAAGTTAAGTGTTACAGTTTTGTTAATGTGTTTCGTAAATTTTAGTTTAGTTTTCCTTACATTTTTTTATGTGTTTCGTAAAGTTAAGTGCACATACGTACGTACATTATCTGCCGTTTGTCCTCCTCCTCTGTCGCCACTTTCGGAGATAGCCTCACTCGAAAGGTAAGCTTCCACATTTTACTACATACGTACAGTATTTCTTGTTTACCATGTACACTAATACACTTTATTTACAGGTAATTAGCAGTACGTTATTAAGTTAGGTATTGAATGGTCGAAATTGTTGTAGTATTTCATTGTTTATAGGTCAATTTAGCTTTATTATGAAATTTACTGGGGTGTTTTTGGAGGGCTTGGAGCGGATTAGCCATTTTACATGTAAAATGTGGTCCAAGATATGAAAACCTCATGATACGAAGGGCGCCTCGGAACGGATTAATTTCGTATCTCGAGGTACCACTATATGAAAAATAAAATTGAATTAAAAAATCTGTGATTTGTTCCTATGGAAATACAAAGCCACAACCTTTCATATAGGAGACTTACTCCTTTGGTGGGAGTTCATCTCTCTCAACTGACTGGGAGTTGAAAAACACTAGGTAAGGTCATGTCCAAGGTTTTGTACTGTGAACAATGGGAGCAATAGGTCCTGTAACCGACTACTTAGTTATTTAGTCTGTTATCGGGAGGATAAGGTTGGACATGAGTCATAAGGTAACCAAATCTGGCCTAACCGATTGATGTGTTCAGATTCTGCTTCCACTACCCACTCACCTACTTATTGTAAAAGGGTGACAGAGAGAGAGAGAGAGAGAGAGAGAGAGAGAGAGAGAGAGAGAGAGAGAGAGAGAGAGAGAGAGAGAAACAAGTATATCTTAGTTTTCCCAGACCACTGAGCTGATTAACAGCTCTCCTAGGGCTGGCCCGAAGGTTTAGATATTTTCACGTGGCTAGGAACCAATTGGTCACCTAGCAACGGGACCTACAGCTTATTGTGGGATCCGAACCACACCATATCAAGAAATTAATTTCTATCACCAGAAATAAATTTCTCTGATTCCGCGTTGGCCGAGCCGGGATTCGAACTTCGGACCACCGGATTGGCAGCCGAGTGCGAAAACCACTCGTCCAGCGAGGAACGAGAGAGAGAGAGAGAGAGAGAGAGAGAGAGAGAGAGAGAGAGAGAGAGAGAGAGGGAGGGGAGGAGAAGAAGAGAGAGGAGAGAGAGAGAGAGAGCCAGCCTGCTGAAGCTCTATGACTAGGTATTTGACTCTTCTCTCTCCATGATGACACACTTGGCTGGAAGGGTTGGAAGTAGAAGGGTACCAGCTTCCCTAGTTGCTGATTGGCTTTTAGCTTGGATGCTCTGTGTACGTACTGTCACTAGGGTATTAAGTATTTTCAATGATGTAAGTTTACTTGAAATATTAATGTTTTAGGATGATAGTTTAAGGTATACAGCAGGCCCCGGTTATTGGCAGTCTTGGTTAATGGCGATCCAGTTTTATGGGGCTTGTCTAGTGTCATAAAATCGGAAATTTATGGCGCCAAAACAGGCTGAGTTCCGGTTACCGGTGCCATAAGAATGCTTACGGATAAGGATGCTTATGGCACCAATAAATGGTTATCGGAGCCAAAAGTGAAATTATGGCACCATAAATTGCAGGGTTTCGGTTAATGGCGGTTTTCGCTTATTGGCACACTCCTGGGAACGGAACCCCCGCCAATAACGTGGGACTGCCTGTATTTGGTGTTTGAGTTATTAAAAAAACATCCTAGGAAAACCTTACTTCTAATGCTTTGGGTGTATTAAAAACTGTGTAAACTGCATTTCTTATTGTATTTTTCATTAAAAAACCCTTCAAATATTGATTATTTTGCATTTTTGGAGTCATATTTCTTCCGTCAGGTCGGCGTTGTAAGCATTGTAACCCTGGAACATGTGTCATAAACCTGGAAATAGTTTATGATGAATATAATTTAAAAGCGTTGTAACCTCGGAACGTCGTAAGCGGAAACCGTCGTAAGCCAGGGACTGCCTGTATTTCAGAGATTAATATGTACAGCAATAGGATGATATTCTAATGTATATTTGATGGACAATGGAGTTTTTAGCGATACTTTGGTGTTTCAAGACAGGCAATTTTGAGCATTTTTAGAGTGGGGTTCCAATTATCTGTGGGTTCTAGCTATTCATGGTGGGGGGGAGGGCTGATACAAAGCCCGCAAATATTTTCATGTCTATATTACATTTTTGTTATTCTTGGGTGGTTGTGGTCCCTATCAACCCCTGCAAACATGGGGGATAACTGTATACAGTATATAGATGAGTATAAGGTAGTCCCCAAGTTACGATGGGAATGCATTACAATGGACCCATCATTAGTTGAAAATATCATAAGTTGGAGGCGGCCTAGATTACACTATACAGTATAATCTATACATATATAGAAGCCTAGTCAACACTATACAATATATTACTCTATACATATACAGTGCTGTACTGTACAGCTCAGTGATACCTTGACCTACGAGTTTAATTTCATTATGACTGAACTCATAGCTCAATTTGCTTGTAGATCAAATCGAATGTCAACATTACAATGAATGAAAATGCTATTAATCCATTCCAGTTCCCAAAAAGCACAAATATGTATTTATTTTCTGCTTTCAAATAAGAAAAATGCGCCTTATTAATAAAAAATGTATGAGAAAATAATACATAATAAAAGGGAATGTAACGAAATAAACTTGTTTATTAAGCTCAATCTTAACATTAGACAACTTATATTGGCCTGGGGAGACAAACTGGGTTTTCAAGGTTGACCTGGTAATGAACCTAAACAGGTTTTCTCACTTTTTCCTTCATAGGTGAAGGGAGATTGCCTTACAAATTACATTGCATAAAAATCTCTCTCTCTCTCACTAGTGATAGTATGTACACAAACGTTTCAACTAATAGCATGTCGTTCTACAAGCCACCTAACCTGGCAGCATAATTTAGACGTTATCAATATTTTTTAAAAGAGCCACACAGCTTGGATCTCAGCTCGCACCTTAAAGCTAAAAATTACCCAGAAAACTTGTATGGTGGGTTGCTCGTATGTCAAGGTTTGACTGTAGTACTGTTAATTCTTTTTATTTTTAATTATTAATACATCAGCTAATTCTGGAAGGTCAATGCAGACCGACTTATGATACACAGTAGACTCTCCTATTTGTGGGGATTGGGGGATACCAGACCCCCCCCCCTAAAGCAAATAGCCAAAATGTGTGAGTACTTAAAACCCTTCTACTAATGCTTAGAATTGCCTATTTTGATAGTTATAACATAAAAAGGCCCTCTAAAAATGCTTATAATGCTTATACTACCCGAGTTTTTTTAAGTCTTATCATAAATGTGCATTTAGTCAAGAAAATTATATGAAAATACAGCAATGTGAATATTTCTCAGTGAAAAATATCGCAAATAATGAGTATACGTATATGGCCCACATAAAAGTCCACGAATAGGTGAGTCCGCAAATTGTTGGTCCTCAAATAGTGGTGGTAAACTGTACAATACAAACAGAGAAATTGCATAACACAGACACGAATCAGACCTGTACTGTACTCAACAAGATTCAGTCTGTGATTGGCATACTTGAGCGGCGTCAGGATGTTGATGGCTGTTTTGAACTAGTCAATATCAGAAGAGGAGGATGGCGATAATAAAGCAGCAGGTTCATCAATTTGGTCCTTCTCAGCTGTTATTTCTTCGGATGTTAGTTCACAAGAAGTAGAGGGTCGAGGCTCAAATGGGGTGGAAGGAGATGGCACTGGAGCCATTTTCTTTTGGAAAACATCCTTTGTAGCTGATACCGTAAGTTTTTTCGTTCTTCATAAATGACTCTGTAATTTGCAAGGACGTCTTGAAGCCCTCTCTCAACTTCAGCAAATCGTTCCAAATTCACATCCATTTTACTAAACAGTTTCATACCATGTTCAATTAGGGCAAATGCCTTTGCCATTGTCGCTGTCATAAACTTTTGCCCTGGCTCTTCTTTAATTTCTTCTTCTCCTTCTGCTTTTTTCCTCTCTTCTGCAAGCTCAATTATATCTTCTGCCATTAGCTCTTCATCTTGTACATCGATGAGCTCTTTGATATTTTCCTCTTTAATTTCTAAATCTGAGCTTTTCCCAAGTGACCGTTCAGGCATCAGTTTCAAATACAGTCCTGTTTCATCAACATTGAAGATTTGATCTGGCAAGTACCCTTCATCAACAATGATCTCATGCAAAGCATCCTTATATTTAGCGGTTCCTTCGGAATCAGGACTTGCCACTTCGCCACTAATTTTCACACCATTAAAATTATGACGGCTTATGAAATGCTGAAACCAGCCATGACTTGCTGCAAAATCTTTGGTGTGGGTATCATCGTAGTTTTTCTTTAGTTCCTCGAAAACCAAGAGCGCCTTTGTTTGAATGGTCAAGAGGCTGAGTGGCATGCATTTTTGTATCTGGTCCTCCATCCACCTGACCAGTAACAGCTCCATTTCTTCCAAAGGCCCTAATCTCTTCTTTGTTATAACCATGGAATGAATTGAATCGGATGCCTTTACAGCGTACATTATTGATTTTGTGTCTTTAATGATCTTGGATACAGTTGACTGAGATAGATGCTCGTCACGTGCTATGTCTGGGACTGCCTTTCCAGAAGCATGATGGTTGATAATTTTCATTTGCTGCTCTAAAGTGATGGAATGCGTCTTCATATCTCCACCAGCAGGGGATTTGCAATCATTGCATTTAAATGGCTTCTCTTCAGTGTGAATCCTCATATGCCTTTCAAGAGAATTTTTCTGAGAAAATGCTTTCCAACCGACATTACATTTAAATGGCTTCTCTCCAGTGTGAACCCTCAGATGAAAGTTAAGGCTACTTTTATGGAAAAATGCTTTTCCACAGTCATTACATTTAAATGGCTTCTCTCCAGTGTGAACCCTCATATGACGTTCAAGATGACCTTTAAGAGAAAATGCTTTCCCACAGTCATTACATTTAAATGGCTTCTCCCCAGAGTGAGTCCTCATGTGAGTCTTAAGATTGCATTTCTCAGAAAATGCTTTCCCACAGTCATTACATTTAAATGGCTTCTCTCCAGTGTGAACAATCATATGACGTTCAAGATGACCTTTAAGAGAAAATGCTTTCCCACAGACATTACATTTAAATGACTTCTCCCTGGTGTGAACAATCATATGATGTAAAAGAGGACCTTTACAAGAAAATGCTTTCCCACAGTCATCACATTTATATGGCTTCTCCCCAGAATGAGCCCTCATGTGAATCTTAAGATCCCATTTCTGAGAAAATGCTTTCCCACAGTCATTACATTTAAATGGCTTCTTTCCAGTGTGAACAATCATATGACGTAAAAGAGAACCTTTACAAGAAAATGCTTTCCCACAGTCATCACATTTATATGGCTTCTCCCCAGAATGAGCCCTCATGTGAGTCTTAAGAGCCCATATCCGAGAAAATGCTTTCCCACAGTCATTACATTTAAATGGCTTCTTTCCAGTGTGAACAATCATATGACGTAAAAGATAACCATTACAAGAAAATGCTTTCCCACATTCATCACATTTATATGGCTTCTCCCCAGAGTGGGTCCTCATGTGAATCTTAAGATCCCATTTCCGAGAAAATGCTTTCCCACAGTCATTACATTTAAATGGCTTCTCTCCAGTGTGAGTCCTCATATGACTGTTAGGATGAGTTTTCTGAGAAAAAGCTTTCCCACTTCTAAGGCTTCTTTTCATGGTTTGTTTTAATATGCTACAAGAGAATTTGTTTCATGGAAAATGCTTTGCCAGATTCACGAAAACTGAACTTCCTCCCTCCAGTGTGTTGAGTTAAAATTCAAGTTCTGAGGTGGTGTTTTCAACAAAGCTGATTTCCAAAATTTCACACATATGGCTCCTTTGTCATATGAACAGTAGTATCTTTTCTAACGAGATTTTTCAGAATTCGCTTCAATTTATCTACTTCAGGAAAGTGTACAGTTAACATAGCTTTCGATGTGCTACATAACAAAAGCAGACTCTACGTTTCACATAGTAACAGGATTAATCTTGACAAGAATAGCTGGTAATGTATACCAATGTATCTGTCTCCTTTCTCCCTCAATCCAGAATTTCTTGCAAAAATCTCTAGAAATGTTCATAATATTCTTGATGGAAGGTCACATCTGAAATGAGATAAAACAACACAATTAAACAAAAAAATGACAGAAGTAATGTCTATGAAAATGAAAAAGCAATTTTTTAAAGCCTCTTGCCCTTTTCCACAAAGTATTCTTTGGTAGAAAACTGGCAAGTATTGAAGCCTGTTAGAATGGTACAGTCCAACCTCTTAAATCTGGGAACCCTGTGAACAGGCCACTGCCAGAAATCATAAAATCCCAGAATACAGAATAAAGGTATTTTCCTATTTAAAATGGGGTTACATTCTAAATAACCCGTTGTTTGTCAGAAAAAAACGTATCTTGAATTTAGCTTAGCCTACACTAACATATTCAATGCCAACTATGCATACACTATACAAGATAGCACTCTATACA
The DNA here is from genome assembly GCF_015104395.2 of Macrobrachium nipponense. Classification (NCBI taxonomy): domain Eukaryota; kingdom Metazoa; phylum Arthropoda; class Malacostraca; order Decapoda; family Palaemonidae; genus Macrobrachium; species Macrobrachium nipponense. The sequence goes on along the minus strand of NC_087214.1, from coordinate 39,750,982 downwards.
TATACTGTAGTATTGTAATTAGTATTAATACTAAGTTCTGGCGGTACTATTGTGCACAATAGTCTGTTCCCTCCGCCAACCCAGAGAATGAACACTAATCTGTGACTATGAAACCCCGAACCAGTTGAGCAAGTAACTAATTTAGAACCCGACAGATGTCGCACTGTCAAGCCAAAGGAGTGGGAAGCGGGTATTTTTCTTGAGCGTAGGGTAGTCTCCATACTCTAGTATCGTTAATTAAGAGAGTGATAGTCAATTTTTGTTGGTGACGATGCTAGGTTTGAGTGTAAAATGTGCAGTTAAGGAAATATGTGAAATAAATATGAGAATAAAAAGTGCTTATGAACTAATATTTCCTATAAGATTATCGTATCTTATCAACGGACATGACTGTCCACAAGGCCGATACTAAACTTTCACCAACATTTTTAATGGTGGTGTTCTGCAATTTGCAAGCCACCTGCTATATTTTTATATTATATATATATATATATATATATATATATATATATATATATACATATACCTATATATATATATATATATATATATATATATATATATATATATATATATATATATATATATATATATATATATATATATATATATATATATATCAGATTGTGGTTGCTGTCTCAAAGTAAACTGAAAATTTTTACAAATTTGCTGCTAATTATATATATATATATATATATGTGTGTGTATATATATATATATATATATAATATATATATATATATATATATATTATATATATATATATATATATATAATATTGCATGACTGGGCCACCAGCCATAGAGAAGGTGGGCGATATGGGTGATAACAACGATTCCCAGTTATTGTTTGTTTGTATGATGTTTTACATTGCATGGAACCAGCGGTTATTCAGCAACGGGACCAATGGCTTTTATGTGACTGTCGAACCATGTCGAGATTGAACTTCTATCACCAGAAATACACATCTCTCACTCCTCAATGGAATGGCCAAGAATCGAACTCACGACCACCGAGATGGGACACCAACACCATACCAACCATGCCACTGAGGCACTTATTGCCAGTTATTGGAACTTAACTTTTGAAATACTGAAGTAAAAGGATAGATTCAGATACTTTCATCAATGTAACAAATTCATATTGAGTAAAAGCCCAGAAAGAAAGAAAGCACAGAAAAAATATCAATACAGGCAGTCCCCGGCTTACGACGATCCGAGGTTACGACGGGTTTTCTGAAATATTCATTAAAAAATCCGGGCTGAGTTACAACGCGTTTTTCTTCTTTACGATGCTTACGCTTACAACGTTCCAAGTTCACATCGTTTTTCAAAAACGCATACTATGATAAAAATCCTTTCTACTTTAGCACAGTATATTAATAAAAATAAGTTTCTGGTTAGATTACAACACAAATTTTGAGGTTATGATGTTTTTTTCGACACTTTTTATGTCACATCATATGCGGAACTAGTTTCCGAGCGAATGGATACATTACTAGCTTACGATGTTCTAAGTTTACAACCGTTTTCAATAACGCATACTATATAAAAATACAGTAATAATAAAAAACAAAGTTTGTGGTTAGATTACAACACAAAGTCAAATGTTACAACGTTTTCGATGCTTTTTCATGACGCCTCATATGCGGAACTAGTTTCCGAGCAAATGGATACGTACTAGCTTACGATGTTCCAAGTTTACAACTGTTTTCAAAAATGCATACTATATGAAAAAATCTTCTTGTTTACAGTAATGATAAAAAAACTAAGTTTCTGGTTAGATTACAACACAAATTCAAAGGTCACGACGTTTTTCTATGCTTTTTAACAATGCCTTATACGCAGAACTAGTTTCTGAGCGGTGGGCCCATATATAATTTACGCTATTAACTGTAAGGTAAAGTAACCGGACAACGACCTAGCCTGGTCGAGGACACTGTGGAGCGTAACAATACCAAACAACGCCACTTCAATCATGTGTTTGCCTTCGTTTCGCTAGGTTGTGTCTCGCTACATTGCTGGATTTTTAGCAGTTTTCTTGCCTTTATTATGGCTCCAAAACGGCAAAGTACTTTCTCCAATGATAGTTCATTTAAGAAGAGGAAAGTCATCACCATGGAGGTAAAGTACGATGTCGTTAAATGTTCTGAGAAGGGAGAGAAGAACACCGAGATAGGTCGTGCTTTGGGGCTTAGCAGGACGACGGTGGTAACCATAGTGAAGGACAAGGAACATATTCTGAAGCATGTTAAGGATGCTGCACCAATGAAGGCAACGGTGATTAATGTGAAGCAACGTAGCCAGAGCATTGTGGAAATGGAGAAATTACTGATGATCTGGCTGGAGGACTAGAACCAGCGACATGTTCCAGTGAGCCTAAGTGTGATCCAGGAGAAGGCTAGAGAGCTGCATGAGGCAGTAGTGAAGAAACATGGGGAAGGCAGTGCTAGTGGAGAATTTTCCGCGAGTAGAGGTTGGTTTAACCATTCTAAGGTTCGTGCGAATTTGCATAATGTGAAGCTGCAAGGTGAAGCTGTTAGTGCTGATAGCAAAGCAGCAGACAGTTTTCCTAGTGGTTTGGCTGAAATAATTAAGGATGGTGGTTACACAGCTGACCAAGTATCTAATGTAAATGAAACTGGCCTTATTTTGGAAAAGGATGCCCAACTGTTCGTACCTTTCCAAGGAGGAGAAGTCAGCATCTGGCCATAAAGCTGGTAAGGAGCGACTGACTTTACTCTTTGGGGCCAATGCTAGTGGCGACTTGAAACTTGAGCCCTTGCTAGTGTATTTGGCAGAGAATCCCAGGGCTTTCAAGGGCATTTTCAAGAATCAACAGGAGTCAATTCCCTGTCATTTGGAAGTCTAACAAGAAGGCTTGGGTTACCTTGATGGTCTTTGAAGATTGGTTCAATTACCATTTCGTACCAGCAGTGGAACAGTATTTGTCCTCAAAGGGTCTGCCTTTTTAGGTTCTGCTAGTCTTAGACAATGCCCCTAGTCACTCATCAAATTTGAGCAACATGCACCCTAATGTGAAGGTGGTGTACCTTCCACCGTATACAACATCGCTTATACAGCCGATGGACCAGGGAGTAATTGCTAACTTCAAGGCATACTACCTTAGAAGGACAATATGCTCTGCTTTGAGGGCCATCGAAGGTAACAAGGAGTTGACTTTGAAGCAGTTTTGGAAGGGCTACAACATCGCTAATGCAGTCAGGAATATTGCAAGTGCTTGGTACGAGGTGAAGACGACCACTTTAAAAGGGGCCTGGAAGAAACTGTGTCCACAGTTTGTGCGCAGTTTTGAAGGATTTGACCAGGCAGAAGATGTCGAGACTGCGACGAGGAAAATCGTAGGGCTAAGCAAGAGGCTGAAACTAGATCTGGAAGCTGAGGATGTTACAGAGCTGCTGGCATCCCATGGAGAGGAGTTGTCATCAGAGGACCTCATTGAGCTGGAGCAGCAGATGATTGAAGAGGAGTTAGAGGTACCAGACCCAAAACCCAGGTCATTAACTGTCAAAGGCTTGTCAGAGGGTTTTACTCACCTGGAGAGAGCTTTGGCTTCTTTTGAGGGAGAAGAATCTAACGTTGCCAGGTTTGACAGAATCTGGAGAGGGATCATGAATTTGGTCACTTTTTATAAGGAAACCCTGAAGGAGAAGCAGATGAAGAAAAGTGTGCAGTCTAGGCTTGACACTTTCTTCCACAAGTCTCCAGTACCACCTCCCACTCCTAGTCCTGGTAAGGAATTCTGAACTCTTTTAATTTATTTTGTTTACATACTGTAATATAAAATGTACATACATATACTAATATGAATGTGTTAATTTTTTAATATAAATGTTAGTGTATTGTCACTTCATCAACCCTTAAACGCCGAGCCAGTATTTCCGAAAGTGTCTCCCGTATGCCAGCGGCATTCGCGAGTAAGCGCCGAAGCGGAAAAAAAGTTTTTTAAAAAAATAACAGCACGCTCAATTTTCAAGATTAAAAGTTCATTTTTGGCTCCTTTTTTTGTCATTGCCTGAAGTTTAGTATGCAACCATCAGAAATGAAAAAAATATCATTATCATATATAAATACTGAAATATATGACAGCGTAAAAAAAAATCATATATAATTGTATACAAATCGTGCTGTGAGCAAAACGGTTAAAGCTAATGAGTTAATTAGTTTTTCGTTGTATTGTACACTAAATTACGATGATTTTGGTATATAACACATAGTAAAACGATCAAAGCAACACAGAGAAAATATTATCACAATATAATGCATGAATTCGTAACGCGCGGACATAAAAATTTTTTTTTTTTCAAAATTTCACCATAAATCGAAATATTGTGCTAGAGACTTCCCGTTTGTTGCAAAATTAAGGCAATTGATTGAATATTACTAGACTGTAAGTGTTGTAGCTTACAATTGCAGTTTTCGACCATTTCGGTCGAGTTAAAGTTGACTGAAGGTCGAATTTTTTCTATTTATCGTTATTTATATGAAGATATTTCAAAACTGATAAAAGCTAGAACCATGCGTTGTTTTTCGTTGTATTCTACATGAAATTGCACACATTTTCATATATAAAACTTTATGTAACTGCTAATTTAAAATGGTGCAAACATTACGACAATCGGACGAAAAAATTTATGATTTTTTCGGAAGAGTTACGCGTGGACGTAAGGAAAAAGATTTTTTCATAAATTCACCATAAATCGAAATATTGTGCTAGAGACTTCCAATTTGTTGCAAAATAAAGGTAAATGATTGAATATTACTAGAATGTAATAGTTTTAGCTTACAATTGCATTTTTGACCATCTCGGTTGAGTCAAAGTTAACCGAAGGTTGAAATTTTGGCACTTATCGTTATTTATATGAAAATATTTCAAAACTGATAAAAGCTACAACCATGGGTTGTTTTTCGTTGTATTCTACATGAAATTGCGCACATTTTCATATATAAATCTTTATATAACGGCTAATTTAAAATTGGGCAAACATTACGACAATCGGACGAAAAAATTTATGATTTTTTTCGGAAGAGTTACCGTGCAGACATAAGGAAAATGTTTTTTTTTTCATAAATTCACCATAAATCGGAATATTGTGCTAGAGATTTCTAATTTGTTGCAAAATAAAGGTAAATGATTGAGTATTACTAGAGTGTAAGAATTTTAGCTTACAATTGCGTTTTTCAACCATTTCGGTCGAGTCAAAGTTGACCAAAGGTTGATATTTTGGCACTTATCGGTATTTATATGAAAATATTTCGAAGCTGATAAAAGCTACAACCATGGGTTGTTTTTGTTGTATTCTACATGAAATTGCGCATATTTTCATATATAAAACTATTTAACGGCTAATATAAAACTGTGCAAACATTATGACAATCGGACGAATAAATTTATGATTTTTTCGGCAGTTACCGCGCGGACGTAGGAAAAAGTTTTTATTCTAAAATTCACCATAAATCGAAATATTGTGCTAGAGACTTCTTATTTGTTGCAAAATGAAGGTAAATGATTGAGTATTACTAGAATGTAAGAGTTTTAGCTTACAATTGCGGTTTTCGACCATTTCGCTCGAGTCAAAGTTGACCGAAGGTTGAAATGTTGGCACTTATCGTTATTTATATGAAAATATTTCAAAACTGATAAAAGCTACAACCATAGGTTGTTTTTAGTTGTATTCTACATGAAATTGCGCACATTTTCATATATAAAACTTTATGTAACGGCTAATATAAAACTGTGCAAACATTACGACAATCAGACGAAAAAATTTCTGATTTTTTCGGAAGAGTTACCGCACGGACGTAAGGAAAAAGTTTTTCTCATAAATTCACAATAAATCGAAATATTGTGCTAGAGACATCCAATTTGTTGCAAAATGAAGGTAAATGAATTAATATTACTAGAATATAAGAGTTTTAGCTTACAATTACGTTTTTCGACCATTTCGGTAGAGTCAAAGTTGACCAAAGGTTTAAATTTTGGCACTTGTCGTTATTTATATGAAAATATTTCAAAACTGATAAAAGCTACAAACATGAGTTGTTTTTAGTTGTATTCTACATGAAATTGCGCACATTTTCATATATAAAACTCTATGTAATGGCGAATATAAAATGGTGCAAAAATTATGTCAGAGACAAAATAATTTCTGAGATGTGTCGCTGATGCTTTTTAGTGTGAGAAGAAAGAAATTCGAGTTTGCACGCCTGGGCAATGATTGTAAACAAAACAACAGCTTGATCCGTGAACTCCCAGCATCCCCCAAGGCGCATGATTCAAAAGTATTCCCCTAGTAGGCCTATAACTATTTTTCCGCGAATTTTTTAAAAAACGTTTTTTCGTCAACGTTTCGTACGTCGGTTCGGCACCCGACAGACAATTTTCGTCGACGTTTAATACGTCCAATCGGCATTAAAGGGTTCATTTTCATCATTTGTATTTTATTGTAGAAGTGATGCCAAATCCAGATGGATCTGTACTCCCTGGACCCTCCGTAGCAGCCCATCCACCTCTAATAGGTAAGGAATTTCATTTTTCTCGTTTTCATGTTGGAAATTGTTTGTACTACATTATTACAGACATACTATGTACTATTACATAATGTGTTTGATGTTGCATAACCTAATATTTTTCTTTATGTATCATTCCAGAACCCTTTGATAGTGATGATGACCCAGATGACACTGAGCCTTTCCATGGTTTTGATGTCTCACCCTATTCATAAGGTAAGGAATCCGTAACAATTTTTTAAAATGTTTTATAAATTGCTAATAGAAATTTTATAAAAAGTGTATGTACACTAAGTGCTACATCCACCTTATTATGTACCCTATCATTCTTTCCAGATCTAGATGTAGCCTCCTCAGAGCCCAAATCAGTTGACACTAGTACTATCACCTCTCCAACTCCATCAGGTAAAAGAATTCTTCATTTTTTAAATTGTACATATGTCAAACAGTAAATAATATAAATTTTCATGACAAAATTTATTATTTGGATACTTACCTACTGTTAAAGTTAGCTCATATCTCCACGCCGATAGGCGAGTAGGCATTTAAAACAAAAGAAAAAACGATCGCTTGGCTGACCCGGAAGACTGTCTAGTTTCACCTGTTCTCCACCAGGTGTGTTCGAATGTTGTAGCTCTGGTCAGAATTCTCCTTGACGGCCCACTAAATGTGGGGAGGCTGGGTGGGGTCTACTTTAACAGTAAGTAAGTATCCAAATAATGAATTTTATCATGAAAATTTATATTAATTGAGATGAATCTTACCTACTGTTAAAGTTAGCTGATTCCCACATTGAGATAAAAAGTAAATACCTATGATACAAAGGTGAGCTCCTGTACAACAAATGTACCTTCATGCTCCCCAAAAAACCAACACCCGGGATTAAAATAAAAGAGGCTAAACGATTGCTCTTTCTTTCGGTTCAGGAAAAGACTTTACCCGCTATTACTAGAGGGTTAAGGGCTTTACAGTTTTCAAACGCAATTTCTACATCTTTAAGATAATGAGCAGCAAAAACCAAATTACAATTCCACTGAGCTGCATTAATTACATCCTCAAGAGACAAATTCTTTAAAAAACTAAAAGAAGTAGCCATTGCTCTTACACTATGTATATTTACCTTCAATAAAGGTAAGATATCTAGGTTTAGTTTCTCATGTGGTAATCTTATTAAATGCTTAACAAAAAAAGACGTTGCATTCTTAGATAAAGGAGTGTTAGGTTTTCTTACACTACAAAATAAATTATTAACTCTGCCCCTCACAAGTTTTAATCTATCTAAATAAATCTTAATAGCTCTAACCGGACAGAGGAGGGCTTCTTCTTTCCCAACCAATGAGGTCAAATTTGGAATTCTTACCGTTCTAGGTAGAAGTTTAGCCTTGACATCATTCTTAGCCCTGAACAAGGGCATAAATGATAAAATAGCATCTCCTCTACAAAAGCCTACCTTATTGGAGAATGCTTGTAACTCGCTTACTCTTTTGGCTGTCGCTAGCGCTACCAAAAAGAGCGTCTTCATGGTTAGAAACTTCAAAGAAGCAGATTCCAAAGGTTCGAATGGATCTGCAGATAAGAACTTTAGCACTACATCCAAGTTCCATGAAAGAGATTGATACTGAACTTTAGGGGCTTCAATTTCAAACGATCTCAACGCCTCCTTAAGATCTGGATCGTTAGAAATATCTAATTGAACATGCAGTAGCACTGATGACAGCATGGATCTATATCCTCGAATAGCAGTTACAGAATGCTTCTTACTATATCTAAGATATCGAAAGAACTTTATTATGTTGTTTACAGAGGTACGGGTGCTGGAAATGCCTCTAGAACGACACCAGGAGCAGTACCCAACCCATTGTCTCTGATACAAGGCCAAGGTTGTTGCTCGTCTTGACTTAAGGATAGACTTCCGATATACTTTAGAAAACCCTCTCGCTCGAAAGAGACGGTCGAGAGTCTCCAAGCGGTTAAGTGTAGCATGCAGAGGCTTTGGTGGAACCGCTTGGACTTTGGTTGTCTGAGTAGATCCTTCCTTAAAGGAAGGACACGAGGGAGATCCACTGAAAGAGCTAGAAGGTCCGGAAACCATTCTCTCTGAGGCCACCACGGAGCTACTAGTGTCATTCTGCAGTGATTCGATTCTTGAAACTTGTTCAGTACTTTTCTTATTATTGCAAATGGAGGAAAAGCATATGCGTCTAGGTTGGACCAGTCTTGAAGAAATGCGTCTACTGCCCAAGCCCGAGGGTCCTGGCATGGAGAGCAATACACTAGGAGTTTCTTGTTCATTGCTGTTGCAAATAAGTCCACATTTGGAGCTCCCCATAGACTCCACAGCGACTGGCAGACTTGCGGATGTAAAGACCATTCCGTGGGTAGGACTTGTCCCTTCCTGCTCAATTGATCTGCCAAGACATTGTTCTTCCCTGGTATGAACTGAGGAACCAATACTATGTTCCTGACTTCCGCCCAAAGAAACAACTTCTCCACTGTCAGAAACATTGACTTTGATCTTGTTCCGCCCTGGTTTCTGATGTACGCCAGAGGTAGTATTGTCTGAAAATACTGCTATTACCTTTCCTCTGACTATCTGTTCGCACTGAAGGAGCGACTTCCATACTGCCAACAGTTCTAGATTGTTTATGTGCAACTCCCTCTCTTGCAGTGACCATACCCCGGACATCTGATGGCCTCCCAGGCAAGCTCCCCAGCCTGTCATTGAGGCGTCTGAAAACAAGGTTAGGTCTGGGCTCACTACTCTTAGGGATGACCCTGTTCCCAGTCTTTGACAATCCTTCCACCATGCTAACGTCTCACAAAGACTTACTGGGACTGAAATTAAATGGGAGTCTGGCAGGGACTTCCTGTCCCAAGATTCTCTCAAGTAGAGTTGAATTGGTCGCATCCTGAGCCTTGCTAGACTGACAAATCTTTCCAGAGATGCCATGTGTCCCAACAGAGACAGCCATTGCCTTGCTGGAAGCTTCCTTAAGGGCTGAAATTTTCCTAGAAGCAATAAAAAATTGTCTATGCGTTTCTCCGACAGAAAAACCTGAAAACTGGGAGTGTCTATCCTCATCCCTAGATAGAGAATTGTCTGAGTTGGAATCAGAGCAGACTTCTGAAAATTTATCAATATACCTAGTGATTGAGCCTGGCAAAGTAACAGATCTTTGGCCCTCAGAATTCCCTTGAAAGAGTTGGCCAACATTAGCCAGTCGTCTAAATAGAGCAAAAATCTCACTCCCAACAAATGAAACCATCCCCCTACCGGTGCCAAAATCCTCGTGAATACCTGCGGTGCTGTGCACAGGCTGAAGCAAAGAGCTCTGAATTGAAATGTCTTCCCTGCAAAGACAAAGCGCAGGAACTTGCGAGACTGAGGATTTATCGGAATGTGGAAATAAGCGTCTTGCATGTCCACCGACATCATCCAGTCATTCTTCTGTACTGCCGCTAGTACTGTGCTGGGTGATTCCATGGAGAACGGGGTTAGACGAATGAATGTGTTGAGTCTCGACACATCCAATACTGGACGCCACCCTCCAGACGCTTTGGGCACCAGAAAAAGATGGTTGTAAAACCCAGGCGAGTTTCCTGACACCTGCTCTATCGCTTTCTTCTCTAGTAATGATACCACCTCTTTCTGAAGTACAAGAAATTTTCCCTGCTGGTGATGATAAGCTGGAAGAGCAATTAGAGACGACGACAGAGGAGGAGGAGACAGAAAAGGAATTTTGTAGCCTTCCTTCAGTACCTCCACCACCCAAGGTTCTACTCCTAAGTCTCTCCAGACATGCCAGAAGATCTGCAATCGACCTCCTACTGGAACCTGAGGGCATAAAGATTCATTTCATTCTAAGAAACTTAGCAGTTTTGTTTTTATTGGAGCCTGGTAAGGACCTACAAAAGGGCTTAGTTGCTGAAGACTGTTGAGGTGAGGAAGGACGAATTTTCGCCGGAGGACCAGACAGCAAAGAAGGAGCAGGTCTTTTGTTCCCCACTTTAAAAGATTGTCTGATAAATTCCCTATTTTCCTGTACGGAAATATCCTCCCGTATTGCCTAAAATAGAGGTGGATTCAGAAGGCGGTCCACAGGGGAACCCAAAATTGCAGCCATCTTCTGAGAAGGAGAGACCTTGGTCGAAAGATAAGAGCACACTTGTTCTCTTTTCTTCAAAATCGAATTAGTGAAAGTGAGAACATTTGCCTGCCGCGTCTGAAATAGCCTTATCCAGGCAAGAAAAAAAATCTAAAGACTCTTCCCAAGATATGATACCCGCTTGCGTCAGAAAGTCTTTAAGCTGACGCAGAAAAGCTGCAATAGTACTTAGCGAAAGTTCTGCAAAAGACAAAACTTCAATACTTCTAAACAAAGACTTGGACAAAGCCTCTGCCTCTGTATTAGACCAAAGCACCTTGCCCGTCTCAAGAGCGCATCTTTTCATAGGATCGAGACACGCAAGGAAATCAGCATCGTCGACCGAGGACAGTTTCAGCGCCGGCAACGAGCCTGTGTCGTAATAACCGATCGTGCGCGATTTCAAAAACCCCGGAATACTAGAGCTGGCAGACTTACCAGAAGCTTTGTGCACCAGCAGACGAGATATTTCGTAAAAACGTCCTCTCATTGAAGGCGAAAGCTTAGGTTTCTTCAAAGACTTAATGGGAGTTGAAATGCTGGAAGACAATAACGACCTGGTCTCTACAGAATCTCTTTCCTCCATCAAATGAGGATAAAGAGAAGTGCAACGCTCCAGTAAGCGCCGAAAGACCGAAGGAGACTCTTCCGACTCGAGATCTTCTTCCGCCAGTTGCGGATTCGAGACGACAGCAGCCGACTCCTCGCAACAAAAATTTGGTTCGATAGGCGAAGAGCCTCCGGAAGAAGTAGTCTGCAGTTGTCTACTAGCGTCAACACCAGTTGGCCAAGCCGAAGCAGAGGGGATACTCGTAGGTAAAGAAAATGGAACTTGTAAGAGAGTCGGAGAAGATTTGTCGACACTGAACTGTACCACTTTGTCCGAATGCGTCTCAACCGGCTTGGGAACGATCCCAGACGACACATCTTTAGAAAGTAAAGCATTTAGAATAGCATCTAGTTTGGAAACAACAGCAGAATCTGTAACCATAGAAGGAAGAGAAAGAGAGACAGCAGAGTCCACCTGAGACTCTCCAACAGTAGAAGACCTATGAATAGCAGAGAAAGATTTAGAATGAGACGTAGAAGCAGATGAAATAGGTTCAACAATTGATTGAGTCAATGTAAAAGAATTAGAACAACCCACTACAGGGATATCATTATTAATAAACTCTAAATCTAAATTCTTACTCTTGTAGGTTCTAGAAACCTCATTGCTAGCTCTAGATGAAGGCGATGTCGAAATATTGTGCGAAGACTTACGCCTACCAAAATGATCTTTCAGCGAACGCGTTAAGCGTGACTGCGCGTGAGAGCGTGAAAAGGGAGAGGTAGGAGTCGGAGGGCACAGAACCCCATCGCCCCGAGAACCAACCCGGTTCCCTGGCAGCGGACTTTTCCAACTGTCGCAGGGCAGTCCTGGGCTCGGGCTACATACGGGCAAGGGCACCGACACCTTACCTCTACAAGGGGAACGCGAAAAAGAACGTTCGCTATGGAGGGACTGGGAACAGTTTCTTATCATAAATTCAGTTAAACTTTTAACGGAATCTAAAATAAGACTTACATCCTGTTCAAGTTTCTCGATACGCTTTTCCTGAACCGAAAGGGGAGCAGAAGTCGGAGCTACAGAGGAAACGCTAGAACTATCATTATCAGAATTAGGCCTAGTACTATAAGAAAAAACTGTAGTTTGAGTATTGGTAATAGCAGACGAAGGCTCAACAGGAATGGGAGAAAAAGTAGTTTTATGCCCTGACCTAATTAACTGCTTCCTCAGTCTATCTGCTTCCCTTCTTTTCCTATTTGTAATACTTTTGAGCATAATATCCTTAGGCCAATCCTTGCACTCCTCACACCTAATCTCTAGATCACACTCTGTACCCCTGCAGCTGGTACAAACATTATGTTGATCTATCTCAAATTTAGGCATTCTTGTTACACAATAATCATTCCTACATAACCTAATATTGGTTGACTTGCTTCCGGTGGAAGACATCCTAGGATGATTAAATTTACAATACCGTGATTGAAGAAAAACAGCCAAGATTCACCAAATACCAACATACGCCTATACCTACTGGCGGCAAGGAGAATTCTGACTAGAGCTAAAACATTCGAACACACCTGGTGGAGAACAGGTGAAACTAGACAGTCTTCCGGGTCAGCCAAGCGATCGTTTTTTCTTTTGTTTTAAATGCCGACTCGCCTATCGGCGTGGAGATATGAGCTAACTTTAACAGTAGGTAAGATTCATCTCAAATAATACTACATATACCTATTGTGTGCAGTAGTTAATACTCTATCATTTTTATTTTTTATCATTCCAGACTCCTAAGCACCTGCAAATTCCACTCCATAGCCCAGCCATTTTCATCTACACCATACTATGCCCATCGCAGTAAGCAAGCCAACCACTAGAATTTGCTAAGGAAACTTTTTTTTTTTTATGAATTTTTATACATTTTATTACATATATAATATGTACATAGTGTATATATGTAAGGGTTACATTTAGCAGTATTTATATTCCATATATAAATAAGCTAATGACCTAAGGGGTCACTGTTGAGATAGCAAGGAGTGTGATAAAGGTTGATAAACAGGATGCAAGCTAAACGCTGGCGTGTTGTATCAGCGCCCTGGTTTGCATTTGCCTGTGATAATCTAATCCATTGTTGTGTCAGACAGGTCACAGTGCTTTCGCCTGAGAACCTATTGACCTATAACCCACAGACGTCTACGTGACTTCCTCTCACATGTTCGTCTGTCTGTAGTTATGCATGCTGAGCTAAGCTGTGCTCTCCTATACTTTTGTAAATGCATTTGTATCTCAGAACTCTACTTCCCCTCCTAGAATCAGGTTCTCATAACCACCTTCTTGCCTTCTACTCAAGAGATGTAGTTTCACAAATACATTAATGTTAAATTATCATTATGAGTTTGAAACATCTCCACCTTCATACCCAAAGAAGATACTGACTTAGAAATTATCGTCGCAATCTCAGACAAGGATGGGAAGTATACCACACAATACTTGCGTATCACATCGCAGGTCTAAATAACCTCACAGTGCGCCTCATTATACAAGGCATAGCACAACATTGGTGGCAGCATACCGGGTCGACGCCATTGGAAGACATCATTGCTGGCAACCCGGACTCGGACTACTCCACATCATCCGAAGACTAACAAAATGTAACATACCAGAAGTCAACGAAGGCAAGAGAATCTTCAAGCAACTTTGAATCTCTTATGGCAACGTAAGAAATGTCTCTCATTAATAACCATTCAAGAGGGTGTATCATCATTACTGAGCGTCTCCAGCACTTCAAGAAACAAACCGGACGTGTCTGCAGCATTGGATCACCATGAATAAAGCAACTGGAAACAAATCATTCAACAAACAAACACTGAACGAGCAGAATGCGAACTGAGAATTCAGGTCACTGCGGAAAAGCGACATCGGAACCAAGGCCGTGATGTCACCTAAACAGCAAGATCTTCCTCTTACATAAAACCGAGCTAAGTACAATTCTTTTTTCATTCATTTTTTTCTGGGGGTGTGACTTTCAGTGTTCTCCATACACCCAAGATCGATCGTCCATTATTCCTGGGGGTGAGTTATATGTTATTCTTAATCTTCCTTTCTTGCAGGAATCTATCTTCAACTGCGGATTCTCGCCCAGCAGGCCTTTTTTATCTTTGTTGCTAATTTTTTTTTCTTCCAGTTCTCCAGAAATATTCTTATCATATTATCTATTTTTAATCTTATCATTTTGGGGGACTCTGTTATTATCTGTAACACATTTTTTCTTATCTCATATTGCATATGCGTTTACGCAGTGGACGAGTGTATTCATATAGATATTTCGATAGGATCGCTAGGAACCGTAGTGATAGGAAAAAACCAAAAGTCACGATGGCCACCTCTGCACCCAGTAACCCCGCACCTAGTAACCCAGTAGTTACTTTGGTCAGTGCAAGGTCTGCAATTGCTCCCTTTCAAGGCCGGGTCAACGGGTTCTTGCCTCAAAGTGTCGAATCTTGGAACTCGTCAGTAGATGCTCATTTAAAAGCAAAATGCATCACTGACCCATCCTTACAATTACAGGAGGCTAAAAGTTTCATTGACTTTGCTAAAGGAGATGCAGGTTCGTACCTGAGAGGAGTCTCTTTCCAAGAGGCGGATACATGGGATGAATTTAAAATTAGATTACGGGCCATATATGGCGGTGAAGAAGCCTTGGATGTAGTTTTAGCTTTGAGGAACATCCTTAATCTGGCCTCAATGACTCAACTTAACGTTGTAGAGAGGGCGGCACTAATTGCTGACTGGCTGAATGAATATACGGATAGTTTACTTACTTCCACTTGGGTTAAGGAAAGGAACATGGCTGTGAAAGATTTTATCAGGCTCACATATTTAACCTGTTTACCAGTTATGTTGCTGGAAGCCTTGGTACGCTGTTTTGACAAGAAACTATCACCTGACAGTACGGGGAGCTAAACGTATATAAACAAATTAAGAAACATATGTCTAAGTGCACAGATCTGGACCCCTTGCTTACTCAAGTTTTTGCAAAGAATGAAAGTAAACCACAGCAAGTAAATATAGTCAATAATAACGCAGCAGGGGTAACTTGTTTTAATTGTAAGCAAGCAGGGCATATGATTGGAGATTGCCGAACGCGTTATTGTTCAATTCATAATAGCTTCAGCCATTCTTACAACCATTGCTTCTCACGTAACCAACAGCAACATAATGCTAAAACCACACAAAATGTTGCCAATGATAAGAAGAAGAATCCTCATTACTATAAAAAGAAACAGGTAAACAGTAACGCTGTTCAGAATCAGAAACAAACAAATCGTGCTTCAGGAAGTTGTTCCCGGGCCGTCGAACCCAAACTCACAGAGTCAGTCAAAATTTTTTGAGTGTGCAAAGCAAACCAAATACCACGTAATTAACTCCAGCGGGGGAGAGAGTGATGTTGGGTCATTCGTATCAACATCTTTTGAATCAAATAACAAATTTAATCACCTACAAGATATATGCGAGACCCAGAATTTTCCTATGAACCACACGACCGAATCCAAAAAACCAGGGCAGGTTCCCGTAGACTTTCACCATATACATGCCATTATTAGTAAAGATGAATTACGTCCTACATTGCATGCCATAAATTTAGAGCACCGACCTTTCACACTGTTTTTTTTATTCCGGTAATCCACATAACATCATGGATTTGCGGACTCATCACATGTTGTTTTCGAACTTCCCTATTGAGAAGTCCAGAGTACGGCTTTCAGGTATTGGAAATAATGAATTAAGTGTAGTAGGAGTAACTCAAATCCAGTACAAGGTGGGCAAGCGCACGCTTACCGATACCTTTATAGTTGTACAAAACATTGATATGTATCCAGCTGTAATTATAGGATACCCGTCTATGGGCATTCAAAACATTACCTTA
The DNA here is from genome assembly GCF_015104395.2 of Macrobrachium nipponense. Classification (NCBI taxonomy): domain Eukaryota; kingdom Metazoa; phylum Arthropoda; class Malacostraca; order Decapoda; family Palaemonidae; genus Macrobrachium; species Macrobrachium nipponense. Next base: position 39,734,833 of record NC_087214.1, on the reverse strand, counting down.
GCCCCTGCCAAACACGGCGTGTATATCAAAGGAAAATTCTATAAATCTTCTAACACCTTAAAATCAGTTTTGGACAAAAAAAGGGACAAACAATCAAACAGTACCATACATGAATCATGACATTGTCCAAGCGACCCAACAGAATTCTCGCACACCCGTAATAGCAGCTTGCACGCAAACTCTCGAGCCGAACGTACCTTCGAATATATTAGTGCGTGTAAAGAAGACTTTGCCGGGATCTGAAGTGTTAATCCTTTCCGACACTCTGAAAATTAACGGACTGTCCGTAACGCAAGCACTATACACTGTTGATTCACAGCAACAGTTAACATTGAAGTCTGTAACCATTTGAATACCAATCTAGTGATCTACAAAAATCAACACATCGTGGACGTGGAAGTTTATAAGTATCGCATTCTTACCATTGCTGAAATTATTCACGCTCAATCAGTTGTTAATGAATCCCTCTTACAATCTATTAAAAGTAAAATCAATAAAGACATTCCAAAAGAGGAGATTCAGCAGAAATTTTTTATCTTTTAACTAAATATCATGATGTTTTCTCCACTACTGAGGGATCTTTGGGAAAAACGGATGTCATTAAACACCAAATACGGCTAAAAGACAAGCATAAAGTCATCTATGTACCTTCGTACCGACTCCCTATGAAATTCCAGAATGAGATCAATGATGAAGTAGGTAAAACGTTAGGAGGAGTCATTAGGAAATCGAAGAGCCCTTATAATTTCCCCTTAATCGTCGTACCAAAAAAAGATCGAACCTGGCGTATTTGCGTAGATTTCCGTCGCTTAAATGAGGAAACGATTCCCGACCGATTCCCAGTGCCATGTACTGACGATATTTTATCCTTGTTAGGACAGAACAAATATTTCACCAGTTTGGACTTACTTAAAGGCTTTCATCAGATACCTTTAGAAAAAGAGTATCCCATACACCACCTTCAGCACAGCCAGGGGACATTATGAATTTTTACGTATGCCTTTTGGTTTATGTTGCGCCCCAATTACATTCACCAGAATGATTAATATAGTGTTTGGAGACTTGTCAGGGGATACCCTACATGCCTATGTGGACGACCTTGTAATCTTTTCTAATACCTTAGAAGAACATTTACGTAAACTAGAGCTAGTGCTAGAGAGACTAAGGCAACATAATTTAAGAGTAAAGATAACTAAGTGTGAATTTTTCAAAACAGAACTAGTCTATTTAGGTTTTACGGTGTCTAGTCAAGGTCTTAAGGTAGTCCACGATAAGGTGTCGGCTATCCGTAACTTTCCGATACCTACTGACGTCAAGGGGATAAAGCAATTTTTAGGCTGTAGTGGGTATTACCGCCGTTTTATACGCAATTGCTCAATTATAGCCGCTCCTCTAACCGATCTTACGAAGAAGAGTGTAGATTTTATATGGTCTGAAAAGCATCAACAAGCGTTCGATACCTTGAAAGAGGAATTATGCAGTTCACCTATCTTAAAATTCCCTGACTTCAGTAAGGAATTCTTTATCGCAACTGACGCCTCAGACCAAGGGGTAGGAGGGGTACTGCTTCAGCAATATAACAAACAGTTCTTCCCTATAGCTTTTTATTCACGTAAACTGAGACCTTCTGAAAGTAAATATGCAGTAATAGACAAGGAAGGGCTAGCTATTGTAAACTCACTAGTACATTTTAAGTTCATAATATACGGCTATCCTGTCAGGTTCTTACTGACCATAAGCCCCTCACCAACTTCTAGGCTTTAGTCACAGTCCCAAAAGAACTCGGTGGCATATGATCATTCAAGACTTTGAAAATGAAAGCTAGCATTAAAAATGCGAAATTGGTAACACTGGACTCAACAGATCCGTGTTAGTAGTACAAAAGATAGTTATTGTATCATTAAAAATATCAAAATAAACGAAGTCACACAGCCGATTCTATTCATGTTTTTCTAAACACATAGCCTAAAAGGAAAACTTAATTTATTTTGTTTCATCGTGCCACAAACCCCTGACAATGCAGAGTACATAATATCATTCCAAACTATTATTCACTACCAGAATAACAATGATATTGTGTATTGAAAATAAATGTTAAGTATATTCCCAAACATTATTACTACCATGACTAGTAGTATTACAATTTCGAAAGATAATCTTGCTGTGAACGCTACCATAACTTTATTTTCACATACGTACATTTTGTCAGCTGGCTGGCTTCGCATAGATAAAAGTTGATTTCACTGAAATGAAATTATTCCACGAATACCCTTTTTATTATAAAGATATGACGATAATATAGAAGGTAAAAAATGGTATTATGTATTTTGTTTACGCTTCGTCGCAGAGAGAGAGAGAGAGAGAGAGAGAGAGACGAGAGAGAGAGAGAGAGAGAGAGAGAGAGAGAGAGAAATTCTTTCTTCAGATCTCCATTACATGAAGAATGAGTAAAAATGTATTTTATTTTAACCTTTGGAAGCCACCATTGAATATCGGCAGTGACAACTTTAACACAACTCGATAAATGCTCGATAGTAATGGCAGATGACGTCAGCAATCTGCTGTTTCTCTCTCTCTCTCTCTCTATATATATATATATATATATATATATATATATATATATATATATATATATATATAATATATATATATATATATATAGAGACTGTTTCCTGATTTGGTTGTAACATTGAGATATCCATTAGCAAAAGTTGAATAGTAGTTGTGAAGAGAATAATGATCATTTTAATAAAAATGTTGTTTTACTGTGTCTAATCATATTGCACGTATTATTACCATATTATAGAATTATGATATGCACATAGCAATCTACCATTTGCATTCTGGTTTTGTTTACATTCTTAAAATAATCAACTGATGTCGTTTTACTAATATCATCACTGTTTTTAGTTGCCGAATGGAACTTAATTCAGAGATATGTCTATAATATATAAGGTGAGAATGGTTTTATTACCTTTATTGTCAGTTAATATCATAATGTGAATCTGTTCATGTATGTTGTTGGTTATTGCACTGCAATTAGGTATAGCCTACCAATGAACATCATACACATACCTTGAATAGGCTATTTATTATGAAGATATGCCAATAATACATAAGGTGAGAATAGTTTTATTACCTTTATTGTCAGTTAATATCATAATGTGAGTGGTTTCATGTATGTTGGTGATTATCGGACAGCGGCCGAGGCTTAGCCTACCGATAAACATCACACACGCAACACATTTGTCCCACGATGATGAGATTCATACCAGCGATATAGCATGAGAAGCGGTCCAAAAAAAAAACCCATGAATGACTGATTCCGTGATTACTGATCCGCGATTAAGCGATCCTCACTGTATGTAAACATTCTGTAGGTGTAGAGTAATGCATGTAACCAAGAATCAGGCCATAGACCAAGGAGGTCATGCAGGAAAGATTGACCAAACACCCCAGTGTGTGAACACCTGGGATCAGCAGTATCTATGTCGGACAATAACATCAACAATGCCTTCTCTGGGAATCATTTTGACTCTCCCACGAGACGACGTGGCCTACGTGACTAACCTATTTACGTGTTAGTTCATATGTCTGTATATTGAGCAGTGTTTGCTCTCCTATGATTTGTAAAGGAATTGTATCTCAGACTTACCCTTCCTCTCTTAGCTTAAAACATCTATTCAAAACCTTCTCTGCATCTATCCAACGATGTAAGCTAGAAGAATATATCTTATATTTTGTACCATGTGTTTCCATGACTTACCCCCCACACCAGAAAGAAGCAATTGAAACAAAACTTAGAGAATATCTTCACAGTCAACGGAGACATAGCTAAGAATGAATGGGTTTATACCAACTGACGTTTGCGATACAAACCAAAAGTACAACTTGGTGCCTCGTTTGTAAATAACGACAGAGACACCAACAACTGGTGGCGAGCGGCTCTACCGAAGACTAACAATGGTGGCAGATTACGAAGACTTACGAATGGAAGCAAAGCAGCTAAGCTACAACTAGAAAATTGGAAGCAAAATTTAAAACAGTATCAAACATTGGAAACCTTCTCTGATGTCAAGCCAAAAGCATCTACAATCAACATCTTGTCTCAGGCGACGGTGCTGATGGCTTCGTCGTTGTATGTTGGACGTCATAGACAGCATGGAACTTCGAGAACTTCTGCCGAGGATCATCAACAGCCCAACGAAACAGAAAACAGTAGTTCTTCAGTCAAAACAACGCACGACTAGGCGAACTGGGTCGCTCGGAAGCATAGACGGAAGAAGCGAAGGCCATGACATCATGAAAACACAGCAGACTTTCCCATAAATATCAGCTAAGTTAAACCTTTTTATTCATTTGGTGTGTAACTTTGGTGTTCCTCTTACACAGGTCGAGAGATCGGTGTTCCTGGGTGAGTTACGTGACATCCTTAATCTTACTTTTCTTGCAGGAATCTATCTTCATCTTTTAGTTATTCGTCCCTGCAGGCTTCTTTTATCTTTGTTTTTATGCCAACCCTTTTTTTTCAGAGGTTCTCCTGAAATATTTTATCATATCATATGTACTTAAATTTATCATTTTGGGGGGGACATTTATTTTCTGTGACATATTGTCTATATACAACATATGCGTTTACGCAGTGGACGTGTGTATTCTTACAGATATTTTGATAGGGTTCCTAGGAATCGTAGTGATAGGAAGAAACCCAAAACAAAGATGGCCACCCCTTCACCCAGTAACCCGGTGGTAACATTAGTTAGCGCCAGATCAGCAATTGTTCCCTTTCAAGGTCGTGTTAACGGATTTTTGCCTCGGGGTAGAATCTTGAATTTCATCAGTGGATGCTCATTTAAAAGCAAAATGCATCACTTTACCGTTCCTACAGCTACAGGAAGCTAAAAGCTTCATTGACTTAGCAAAAGGGGATGCAGGATTCTACCTTAGAGGGGTTTCATTCCAAGAGGCAAATACATGGGATGAATTTAAAATTAAGTTATGCTCCTTATATGGCAGCAAGGAGACCTTGGATGCGGTTTTAGCTTTGAGGAACATTTTTAATTTGGTCTCTATGACTCATCTTAACTTGGTGGACAGGGCAGCACTTATTGCAGACAGTTTGAATGAATATCTGGATAATTTGAATAAATTTACTTAGGTTATGGGAAAGGACATGGTTGTAAAGGATTTTATTAGACTCACATACTTAACTTTCCTAACAGCTATGTTACCAGAAGCCTTCATACGGTGTTTTGATGAAGAGCTATTGCCCGACAGCACGGAATTAGACGTCTATAAACAAATTAAGAAACATATGTCTAAGTGTGCAGACCTAGATCCTTCACTCGTTCAAGTTTTTGCAAAGAATGAAAGTAAATCACAGCAAGTAAATATAGTTAATAGTAACGCAGCAGGGATAACTTGTTTTAACTGTAAGAGGTCGGGACACATGATCGCAGATTGTCGTATGCGTTATTGTTCAATTCATCATAGCTCAAGTCATGCTTATGCTCAATGTTTTTCATGCAATCAGCAGCAAGGTAATGCTAAAAATACACAGAACGTTGCCAATAATAATAAGAAGAAGAATCCACATTATCACAAAATGAAACAAGTAAATCGGGCTCCTGGGAACTCGGTTCCTGGTCCATCTAGTCAAAACAATCAAAGTCAGTTAAATTTTCCGAGTGTCCAAAGCAAAGCAAATACCACGTAATTAACTCCAGCAGGGGGAAGAGTGATGTTGGGTTGTCTGTATCAACATCCTTTGAATTAAAAAATAAATTCAATCATCTAGAAGACTTATGTGAAACACAGAATTTTCCTATGAATCACACGACCGTATCCAAAAAATCAGTGCAGGATCCTGTAGACTTTCATATAATTCATGCTATAATCAGTAATGATGAATTACGCCCTACTTTACACGCCGTAAAACTAGAATATCAGCCCTTTACATTGTTTTTTTATTCCGGTAGTCCACGTAATATCATGGACTTACTGACTCATCACTTTCGAACTTCCCTATTGAGAGGTCCGGAGTACGACTTTCAGGCATTGGCAATAATGAACTAAGGGTAGTAGGCGTAACTCAAGTTCATTACAAGGTGGGTAAGCACACGTTTACCGACACATTTATAGTTGTACAACACATTGATATGTATCCAGTTGTAATTGTAGGATATCCATCCATGTGCATTCAAAATATTATCCTAGCTCCTGCCAAAAATGCTGTTTTTATCAAAGGAAAATTCTATAAATCTTCGAACACATTAAAATCCATTTTGGACAAAAAAAGAGAGACAATCAAACATTAACTTACATTGAAGAACCAATCACTTGTCTCATCAATCATGACATTGTCCAAGAAACCCAACAGAATTCTCGCACACCTGTACTTGCAGCCTGCACGCAATCTCTCAAGCCAAATGCACCCTTGAATATTTCGGTGCGTGTCAAGAAAACCTCGCCGGGGTCTGAACTTTTAATCCTTCCAGACACACTGAAAATTAACGGACTTTCTGCGACACAAGCATTATACACTGTTGACTCACGACAACAGGTTAACATTGAAGTCTGTAACCATTTGAATACCAATCAAGTAATCCACAAAAATCAACATATCGTGGATATGGAAGTGTATAATATCGCATTCTTACCGTTGCTGAAATTAATCACGCTCAACCTGTTGTTGACGAATCCATCTTACAATCTATCAAAAGTAAAATCAATAAAGATATTCAAGAAGTGGGAATACAGCAGAAATTTTTTGAACTTTTATCTAAATATCATGATGTTTTCCCAACTAACGAGGGATCTCTAGGGAAAACGGATGTCATTGAACACCAAATACGGTTAAAAGACAAGCATAAAGCTATTTACGTATCTTCATATCGACTCCCTATGAAATTTCAGAATGAGATTAATGACGAAGTAGTGATGTTAGATGGAGTCATTAGGAAATCGAACAGCCCTTATAATTTTCCCTTAATTGTTGTACCCAAAAAGGATCAGACTTGGCGAATTTGCGTAGATCTCCATCGCTTAAATGAGGAAACGATTCCTGATCGTTTTCCAGTGCCATGTACCGACGATATCTTATCCTTGTTAGGACAGAACAGATATTTCACCAGCTTGGACTTATTTAAAGGCTTTCACCAGATACCCTTAGCTAAAGAGTACCCCATACACCGCCTTCAGCACAGCCAGGGGACACTATGAATTTTTGCGTATGCCTATCGGTTTACGTTGCACCCCAAGTACATTCACCAGAATGATTAATATAGTGTTTGGAGACTTATTGGGTGATACCCTTCATGCCTATATGGTCGATCTTGTAATCTTTTCTAATACCTTAGAAGAACATTTGCATAAACTAGAGCTAATGCTACAGAGACTAAGGCAACACAATTTAAGAATAAAAATATCAAAGAGTGAGTTTTTTAAGACAGAGTTAGTCTATTTAGATTTTACGGTGTCTAGTCAAGGTCTTCAGGTAATCCACGATAAGGTGTCAGCTATCCGTAACTTTCCGGTACCTACTAACGTAAAGGGGATGCAACAATTTCTGGGGTGTTGCAGGTACTATAGAAGGTTTGCGCGCAACTATTCAATCATAGCAGCTCCTTTAACGGATCTTACGAAGAAGGGCGTAGATTTTATATGGTCTAAAAAGCATCAACAGGCGTTCAATACCTTGAAAGAGAAATTGTGCATTCACCAAACTTAAAATTCCCTGATTTCAGAAAGGAATTCTTTATCGCAACTGACACCTCAGACCAAGGGGTAGGAGGGGTATTACTTCAGCAGTATGATAAACAGTTCTTCCCTATAGCTTTTTATTCACGTAAACTGAAGCCCTCTGAAAGCAAATATGCAGTAATAGACAAGGAAGGGCTAGGTATCGTTAACTCACTAGTACATTTTAAGTTTATAATCTACGGCTATCTTGTTAAGGTCCTTACTGACCATAAGTCCCTCACCGAGTTCTTCAAAGGCTTTAATCACAGTCCCCAAAAGAACTCGGTGGCATATGATCATTCAGGACTTTGGAGCAAAGATGGGATACCTACCTGGGAAAGCAAATATCATAGCTGACGCATTATCCCGCAACCCTGCGCCATCATGTATGGAACCATTAGCTGAACTAGAAGATATAGCAACATCCGTGCCCATTGTTAAAACAGTATCTGAACAAGAAAATTCACTAATCCAAACGATTGCGCATATTGAAGACCCGGGTTGGAGCACTGAACTGGTACAGACTGAATAAAGGAAAGATCAGCAGTTAAGTAAAATAATAGAATCTTTGAACGGAAATCCTAAAGAAAAAGAATATTTAAAGTGTGCGCTGCAGAATTATATAATCAGAGATAATATTCTGTGCAGGTCTGTGACGAGGAAAACCCGAAGCACACCGCAGATGATTAACGACTAGGTAGTAGTACCAATCTCTCTTATACCAATCGTCCTAAACTGGTTGCATTCCGATCCCTTACATGGTCATCCCGGGTTCTCTATCATGTCACAGAAAGCCAAATCACTATTTTACTGGTCTACAATGCTTACAGATATAAAAAAAACACATAGCTAATTGTCACATTTGTCGTGAAAACAAAGGGCACACTAAGACACCTGTCAGCCTAGGGGCCTATCCCGTGCCAATTCAACCCTTTTAAAGAGTACACTTAGATTTATTAACAAGGTTTTATGAGTCTGACAGAGGAAATAGCACCTCTTTGTGTTAATCGATGCCTTGACTTGATACACAGAATTAATAGCACTAAAAACAAAAACCGCAATTGAATGCACTAGAAAATTCTACGAGTGCTACATCTGTAAACATGGAATTCCACACATGATAATCTCTGACTCTGGTGGAGAATTCAATAATCATTTCCTTAACTTGTTGTGCGAATTCCTTTGCATTAATAAAATCAATACCATGATTTGTCAACCAGAGTCAAACAGATAGGTGGAAAAGGTAAATAGGAAAGTGTTAAATGTCCTACGAGTTACACTTGGGGGGAATGGATCCAAATTGGGATATTGCAATTCCGCGGTTTTAAGCACTCTTAACCATTCATATCATGTATCTATAAAAATGTCGCCACATGAAGCACTCTATGGCATTCCCGCTAGGACGCCTTTCCATATCCTTACGCCCACAAATAATTTAACAAATCCCCTAAGGGAGGTTATGGATGCAAGCGTAAGCAGATATAATATACTTCGTAAAAATCTAGAAGAAGCCCAAATAATAATAATGAAAAAGAATCATGATAAAACTGCCAAACAAACAAAACCATATGCAGTAGGTGATCGAATCTATATACAAATATATGTGCGCAAGGGTTTGAACTATAAACTAACGCCTAAATTTGAAGGACTGTTTTGTATTATAGAAATATTAATGGCAAACAGGCTAAAAGTTCAAAACATAGCACAGCCTACTGACATACGTACGGTGCCATTGGCTCCTGTTTGAAGCTAATGGAAAGGGGGAGAAAGGATAAAGGAGAGGAATATATTTATACCTATATATAAAACTTACATAATAAACTAGTATATATAAAACTTGTATGAAAATATATTTTTTTTGTACTGAATAAGTAGTAGCTAATGTAAACATGGGTAATTACATATAATGAACTACTTGCAGGTTTCCAACATGAAGCTTATATTGTTCGGATTGGTACTGTTCGTTCAGGCATTTTTCTTGTGTGGGATGAATTCCAAAACAAGAGATATCCAATTTACTCATGGCTCAATCATTGAAAGAACCGAGGACATATTTATTACAGCAAGCAACGTAATTCTTGAAGTTGATTTGCAAGTGATTTTCATGCCAGAAAATTATGTCATTAATCTTAAAAGCGACTTATCGCAATTTGCTAAGTCACTGAATCAATTGCACAGGCGTCATTTTCCTTTTAACCCAGAGAATCCGCTGGCTCAGACTTTGGGTATGGCCGAGTTGTTGTCATATGATTTGCAAAACAAGACGGCTGAATCAGAATGCTTAGCACGTGATCTCCTTATGTGGACCGTCAGACACAACAACAAAGAAAGGCATAACCCATTTATCTTCGCAGCACTCAATATATTTGGATCAGTAGCAAGCTTAGGTCTAGGAATTTCCAATCGTCTTAAGATTAACAATCAGAATAACAGAATTGAATTTTTACATCAACATGAATTAATTTTCTTTGAACTTCACAGACAATTAGTCAATAAATCAGCTTATGACATTGGTGAACGAACATTCCAGTAATATAAATCAGATCATGGATGTGCACTACTTGCTTGCAACTTTAGCATATTACAGTTCAAAGGTAGATCATAGCCATACGAAAATTTCACATTTTATTGAAAAATCCAGACTATGTGGATGGGATCACTCTAGCTACAAAGGGAGTCCTTTCACCACATCTTTTGCCAATCACAGACTGAACATTAACTTTAGAGAATGCATGTGAGAAACTTGGTTATACTAGAAGCACATAAGATTGAATTTTATTATAGCTTAATCTCAGTAAGCGTGGAAAACTACAGAATTATGATTAATATCCCCTTTGATTCTTCTGATGCATGGAAATCTTACAAAATAGCTCCATTTCCTACTTATATATCAAATAGCTCATTACCAGTAATATCGAATTTGTCTGGCTACGTATAAATTTCCCCTAATAAGGAAACTTTTATGGTCGTCAGAGACCTGGACCTGTTCGCTCATTGTTACAATGACATGGGTAATAAGGGGTTTGCACGGCTGACTCCTTTGAATTCCACAATATATCAGAGGGTTCATGCACGTTAGGCCTAGCCCTTAACGGTTGTCTTTCCCACACACACAAACGATGTCTGGATCGGCTTTACCCTTTTGACAAGTATAAGTTTGCTTACAGGCTGAATAATGGGACCTGGCTGAGGTTTGCTGTTGAAGAATTTAAAGTCGCATGCCCGGAAGGATCAGCTGCATCTTCATGACTCTTCATCGCTGCGGACGGCTGCAGTGGAGCAGCGACCAACTACACCGTTCGTGGAATAAGCACCACACCATCATAAGGGAGAGGGCTTATTTTGTGAATTTTTCTTGGGGTAATACCCATACCCCAGCACTCCCTTTGCCTTATAATCAAAAGGTAGCCCAGCAGCTGACGCGTTTGGCTACCATGGACCATACTTCCTCCGCTTACGATGTCGAAGAGGATCTTCGTTTCTACATTTTGTTAGCTATGACACTGGTGACGGTGGTGATTCTGGCCATCGTGAACGTATTTGCTTGGCGTAGGATGAAGAGAACAAGAATGGCTAATCAACAGAACATCGGAGACCGCCCAGACAATATTCCATAAACTGGCCATTTCCCTTGACTCAAGGAAGTTGTTTGGAACTGTGAAATGCGCGAAAAGTTGTTTAGGACGCTGGCTAAGTGTGTAGTAGAAACCTCCTTAACAAAGCATTCCATATGTAAAAGTATCAGTATCTTAAAAATAATCAGATGCAACATATCTATCAGCGCACCCATTTGAAACAGAAGTTAAACAATGAATCAATTTATCTGAGCGTGTACGCACTAGGTATCTATATAATGTGCACATATCTTAGTCACATTTATTTAAATCAGTAATTTTAATCAATATATATATGTATACATATACCAGGTAGTACCTATACTCAACCTGTTACCTTGTATCTTATCACAGTTTGGTACCATTACAAATCCTATGATTTGTAAACTAATTGTATCTCAGACATACCCTTCCTCTCTTAGCTTAAACATCTATTCAAATCTTCTCTGCATCTATCCAACGATGTAAGCTAGAAGAATATATCTTATATTTTGTACCATGTGTTTCCACGACTTAACCTCCACACCAGAAAGAAGCAATTGAAACGAAACTTAGAGAATATCTTCACAGTCAACGGAGACAGCTAAGAATGAATGGGGTTACACCAACCGACGTTTGTGATGCAAACCAAAAGTACAACTTGGTGCCTCGTTTGTAAATAACGACGGAGACACCAACACATATGTAGTATACTACAAATACTTTTAAGGCTAACATTATAAAATAACTTTGAAACTGTACTGAATTTAGTTTAGGGTGATAGTTTAAGACATATTTAGTGTTTGAACTAAAGTAGGCAGTTACGAGCATTGGTATAGTAGGTGTTGGGTGGTTTAACTATAAAATTTGGCAGTTTTAGTGACTTTTGAGGGGTGGCCACCATATGCTGGTCTACCTCAAAATTGGGCATCATTCCTACATAACCTGCGGTTAGTAGATTTGCTTCTGGTGGAAGACATCCTAGGAAGATTAAAATTACAGTACCGTAACAGAAGAAAACAACCAAAATTCACAAAATACCAACAATTGCCTATACCAAATAGCAGCAAGAATTCTGACATGAGCAAAAACATTCAAAACAAACTTGGTCGAGAACAGGTGAACTAGACGGTCATCCAGGCAGCTATTTGATTTTTTTCGTTTTGTTTGAATGCTGACTCACCTAATTGGTGCGGAGATACAGTAGGGCCTCGATAATCGCGGGGGATAGGGCTCAAAACCCCCCGTGATAGGTATTTTGATAAGTAAATACCCGTGTTATCCTGGTACCTCCACTAAAAATTGCTTTAAACTGCCTACTTTAATAATTAACCCACCCAAGACCACTATTTCTATGTTTATAACTGCCTACTTTAGTTCAAGCACCAAATATGTCTTCAACTATCACCTTAAACTAAATTCAAGACAGTTTCAAAGTTATTCTTTCCTATCTTCAATTTCCCCTTCATCAGATCAGCAAACAAAAGTATATTATCTAACAATTCCTTTCTATTTTCATGATTTGGCTGCTGCACCAAACTAAAAGTACATAGTATATTTATTTTGTGAATGAACATATTTATGATAAAAAAAACATGATTTACTGTAAAGATTACAGCACCCAACTATAATATTAATGTATAAACAGCAAAATACAGCAATAAAAATCTATTTTTGTCTTTTGTTTACGTTTAGAATCAGCTGATGGACGTTTATTACCGAAAGAATTATTTTGGAAATCAATTTAGTTGCTAAAAGAAACGAATTTATTCAATGGAATTATTATTTTTAACTTTGTACATAATAGTTTATGATATTATGATACAGTAATTCATATTTCATTGAAAGAGAGAGAGAGAGAGAGAGAGAGAGAGAGAGAGAGAGAGAGAGAGAGAGAGAGAGAGAGAGAGAGAGAGAGCAGCTTAGGATGAGAGTAACTGTTGAATAGCTTGAAAGAGCAGCTTAGGACGAGAGTACTGTTACTAGCTTAGCTCGAGGATAAAATAATGAAATTTGTATTTTAAATATTTTTATGGTGATAAGAAATGAAACATGGATAGTGATAAGATATTCACTTGTATACTGTTATAATACGTGATAATCATTGAGTCAACTATAAAAGTTGTATTGGAGCACAGTTTCGTGAATCACAGAAAGAATAAAAATATGGCAACACATGTACCTACAAATGTCGGAGACCATCTTGTTCTTTTATTACGATAATAATAGATCAGTATTATAGTTTTTTCTGTGAGAGAGAGAGAGAGAGAGAGAGAGAGAGAGAGAGAGAGAGAGAGAGAGAGAGAGAGAGAGAGAGAGAGATTTTGCTATTTACATTCATAGTATTTGAAAATTTGTAAATGAGTTTATCCTTAATATGCATTTAGTCATGAAAAGAAGAAGAAAACAGTAATTCATGAATCTTGCTCTATGATAAAATTCGCGATTTCGTTAATTTTCCGGGATATACATATGTAGTATTTGGGCTCCACAAAAAAAGTAAGTAAAGTGATTTATGACAGAGTTTAGAGGATACTTATGTAAAAATACATCGGTAGTTTGTAGAACGGTGTAACCACTATCACATTGTGTAAAAATAGTATGTACGAACGAGACTATAGGTTTGGTGACGTCACGGTGGTCATACGTATTTTTTTCGTGAAAGAATATACATTTATGATAAAAAAATAGTTACTGTACTGCTTAGAGTACCACACTGTAATATTAATGTAATCGCATCAAAATAAAGTAATCATTGCATACTGTAAACATGTATAGTGTATTTTTGTCTTTTGAAAAATGTATTCCCAAGATATTATTCCTTGAAGAGGCTTTTTATTATGAAGGTGCCAATAATATATAAGATATGCGTTTTATTATGAATATATGACAATAATATATAAGGTAAAAATGGTTTTATTACGTTTACGCTTCGTCGTTGATTGCAAACAATAATACGATAATCAATGACAATTATCGTTTGTATGACTGCAGTGTTCAGAGAAGGTGATTACGTTATACCAAAACAATAATGAAGTTCGAATTGAAAATTAATGTTTTCCTAAATGTTATTACTACTGTAATTACACTACTACTATTAACATTTCTAAAAGGTTAAGAATGACAAAGGTGTTGTGAAGTGTAACTCAATGTTTACATTTCTGCTGGCCGCTCAACTACAAGTTGATGTCAATGATGTGGAATTATTCTATGAATAGGCTATATATTATGAAGATATGCCAATAATTATGGAGAGAATGGTTTTATTACCTTTATTGCCAGTTAATATCATAATGTGAATCTGTTCATGCATATGCTGGTTATGGGAACCGGATGAGGCTTAGCCTACCACGGACAAGCACACGATGCTGTGATTCATACCAGCAATATAGACTGAGAAGTGGTCCAAGGAAAAACCCGTGATTAACTGAATCCGTGATTGCTGACCCGCGACTAAGCAAGGCCCCACTGTATAGCAAACTTTAACAGTAGGTACGATTCATTTAAAATAAAGAAAATTCAATGTGTAAGCTTACCACATCAAACATCCAACCAGTCGGTGTAAGTTCTAGTCCTATTCTCAACCTGAAGGAAGAGAAGTTGAAGGATGGGGAGGGGGAAGGAGGAGAGACCAACCACTTTCACATCCTTCTAACCTCCAAAAATGCACGGCATAGGCAAGAGATGCAACTTGTCCTCTTGAAATAGCTGGGTAAGCAAACACAACTTGTTGAGTACCCACCACAGGTCCAAGAAAAAGGTGTTCCAAGGACCTGTGGGTGACTACTCAGAAAAAAGACATAATGTGGTCATCATGGGACTACAACTATCTTCCAGTCCAATATATTCTCCAGAGTGCGATGACAGGACTAAGCGACTGGCACAATGCGCTCTCGGGAAGAGCGGGCAGGTGACATAGCTATCAGCAGAGATGAAGCTTGCAATCTCGCAGGACTCAAAGGAAGCCATGTCCTAAGGTGAAAGGAAATCGACAGCCACTGAAGGGTGTCGAGTCTCCGCAGGGCCAACAACTCATCAAGATGACAAAGTAATGATTGATCTGGATCAATAAATACAAAGTCCAAGGCATACAGGATCACAAAGGATTCAACCGATCAAAACAAATGCCAGATAATTCGACATCCGAGATGGAGTCTCAACATGAAAACAAGCCTTTTGAAGGGTGATGTTGAAGACGATCCATGCAACACGTTAATCCTCTTCGCCACTGCCGGGGAGAGATGGGATGCAGTCTTGAAAAACAAATGCATTCTGACTATGATATAGGTATCAATAGAAAAAAAATTGGATACGAAACCAGAATCAGATTCTGTCTAACATCTGCATAGTTGAGCAATGTCAGGCTGCTGATGGCTATGTATAATTATAAAAAAATGTGGCGAATATGCATCTTTTCCAGGATATTTAAAAAAGGTATACACTACCTCACTGTATCAAAGAATACTGTAAGTATTCTTATATTTTAGTATTATAAAATACTAAACATAGAGTCAATGTTTTGGTTT
>NC_087214.1:39686311-39718474 GCF_015104395.2 Macrobrachium nipponense | reverse complement strand
CAGTTTTGAAGGATTTGACCAGGCAGAAGATGTCGAAACTGTGACGAGGAAAATCATAGGGCTAAGCAAGAGGCTGAAACTAGATCTGGAAGCTGAGGATGTTACAGAGCTGCTGGCATCCCATGGAGAGGAGTTGTCATCAGAGGACCTCATTGAGCTGGAGCAGCAGATGATTGAGGAGGAGTTAGAGGTACCAGACCCAAAACCCACGTCATTAACTGTCAAAGGCTTGTCAGGGGTTTTTACTCACCTGGAGAGAGCTTTGGCTTCTTTTGAGGGAGAAGAATCTAACGTTGCCAGGTTTGACAGAATCTGGAAAGGGATCATGGATTTAGTCACTTTTTATAAGGAAACCCTGAAGGAGAAGCAGATGAAGAAAAGTGTGCAGTCTAGGCTTGACACTTTCTTCCACAAGCCTCCAGTACCACCTCCCACTCCTAGTCCTGGTAAGGAATTCTGAACTCTTTTAATTTATTTTGTTTACATACTGTAATATAAAATGTACATACATATACTAATATGAATGTGTTAATTTTTTTATACAAATGTTAGTGTATTGTAACTTCATTAACCATTAAACGCCGAGCCAGTTTTCCAAAAGTGTCTCCCGTATGCCAGCGGCATTCGCGAGTAAGTGCTGAAGCGGAAAAAAAGTTTTTTTCAAAAAATAACAGCACGCTAAATTTTCAAGATTAAAAGTTAATTTTTGGCTCCTTATTTTGTCATTTCCTGAAGTTTAGTATGCAACCATCAGAAATGAAAAAAAATATCATTATCATATATAAATATTGAGATATATTACAGCGCAAAAAAAAATTCATATATAATTGTATACAAATCATGCTGTGAGCAAAACGGTTAAAGCTAATGAGTCAATTATTTTTTCGTTGTATTGTACACTAAATTGCGATGATTTTGGTATATAACAAATTGTAAAACGATCAAAGCAACACAGAGAAAATATTATCACAATATGATGCATAAATTCGTAACGCGCGGACGTAAAAAAAAGCAGTTTTCAAAAATTCACCATAAATCGAAATATTGTGCTAGAGACTTCCCGATTGTTGCAAAATGAAGTTAGTTGATTGAATATTACTAGACTGTAAGTGTTGTAGTTTACAATTGCAGTTTTCGACCATTTCGGTCGAGTTACAGTTGACCGAAGGTCGAATTTTTTCTATTTATCGTTATTTATATGACAATATTTCAAAACTGATAAAAGCTACAACCATGGGTTGTTTTTCGTTGTATTCTACTTAAAATTGCTCACATTTTCATAGATAAAACTTTATGTAACGGCTAATTTAAAAAGGTGCAAACATTACGACAATCGGACGAAAAAATTTATGATTTTTTCGGAAGAGTTACCGCGCGGATGTAAGGAAAATATTGTGCTAGAGACTTCAAATTTGTTGCAAAATAAAGGTAAATGATTGAATATTACTAGAATGTAATAGTTTTAGCTTACAATTGCGTTCAAATTTGACCAAAGGTTGAAATTTTGGCACTTATCGTTATTTATATGAAAATATTTCAAAAGTGATAAAAGCTGCAACCATGGGTTGTTTTTAGTTGTATTCTAAATGAAATT
Source organism: Macrobrachium nipponense (assembly GCF_015104395.2). NCBI lineage: Eukaryota > Metazoa > Arthropoda > Malacostraca > Decapoda > Palaemonidae > Macrobrachium > Macrobrachium nipponense. The sequence goes on along the minus strand of NC_087214.1, from coordinate 39,716,880 downwards.
GCACACATTTTTATATATAAAACTTTATGTAACGGCAAATTTAAAATGGTGCAAACATTACGACAATCGGACAAAAATATTTATTATTTTTTTCGGAAGAGTTACCGCGCGGACGTAAGGAAAATGTTTTTTTTCATAAATTCATCATAAACCGAAATACTGTGCTAGAGACTTCTAATTTGTCGCAAAATAAAGGTAAATTAATTATTATTACTAGAATATGAGAGTTTTAGCTTACAATTGCGTTTTTCGACCATTTCCGTAGATTGGCACTTATCGTTATTTATATGAAAATATTTCAATACTGATAAAAGCTACAAACATGAGTTGTTTTTTGTTGTATTCTACATGAAATTGCGCATATTTTCATATATAAAACTCTTATGTAATGGCTACTATAAAATGGTGCAAAAATTATGTCAAAGACACAAAATAATTTCTGAGATGTGTCGCTGATGCTTTTTAGTGCGAGAACAAAGAAATTCGAGCTTGCGCGCCTGGGTAGCGATTGTAAACAAAACAACAGCTTGATCTGTGAACTTCCAGCATCCCCCAAGGTGTGTGATTCAAAAGTTTTCGCCCAGTAGGCCTATAACAATTTTTCCGCGAATTTTTAAAAAACTTTTTTTCGTCGACGTTTCATACGTCGGTTCGGCACCCGACAGACATTTTTCGTCGACGTTTAATGCGTCCAATCGGCATTAAAGGGTTTTCATCATTTGTATTTTATTGCAGAAGTGATGCCAAATCCAGATCCCCTGTACTACCTGGACCCTCCGTAGCAGCCCGTCCACCTCTAATGGGTAAGGAATTTCATTTTTCTCATTTTCATGTTGGAAATTGTTTGTACTACATTATTACATATATTAGGGCTGTTGCCTTGTATAATAAGGCGCCCTATGAGGTAATGTTAGACTTGCGATAATCTTACGCTAAGTCGGTTGGTTATGCACTTCCATACTTATTGGAGTGTCTTGGGGTTTGCTGATAACTTACGAAGCAAGTATCTTCTTTCGTTATGACGACGATGTGTTAAACTCATGATGATATCTTTCTGATGTGAGGTTCTAGTAGAAAACACGAAGTATAAAAAATAGTTCTATTCTCTGAGATTACATGATGAATATCAGATAGGACTGTACAGGTCTGCCAATGACGATGGCTTGATCGCTTCTGCCAATGATGATGGCTAATTCAACTGTTCTGACTACCATCTCAGTTACAAGTCATAAAGGAAGCAGACAGTAGCTCGAACACATGAACATACATACAAATGAGACACATTAGAAATCATGTGGGCCGTTTGAATTATAGGTCGCGGTAGTTGTCTCAAGCAGGAAGCTTGGACTAATGTTTCAAAACAAATGAAGGACCACAGGTGACGGCATGTCAACTTAGCCTACTTTATTGTCTCTGGTCTGATCACATTCCGAGTAAGCAATCTGGTTGACCTCTTTAGTTTTAGTTTTTTATATATATGGAATAACATTCCATATTTTTATTATGTAATCACTTACATAAAAGCTCGGTCAGCTACAAAACCAACCACTGAATATTACTCAAGCTTGACTTGCATTTGACTTATAGGAGTGTGATACAGACACTATGTGAATATATATAGATATATAGAAAATACTTATAAGTAAAAAAAAATTCATGGTGTACACAAATACAGATTCAAGTAATAAGAAATAAGACACAATATGCATATGATGATATTTGTAAATAATAGTGATCACGTGATATATACTGATACAGTTTTTCACTTCATCATTAAGATACATATGATACAGAAAATACTAATGTACTCTGCTAATTGCATAGAATAAAGATTAACATGATAAAAATCATATTTTAACTGATAAAAATTCATATATGAAGTGATAAAAATGATTAATTTTTTATGCTGACTTTTATATAACTGGTTCATTAATCCATATACTAACTCATATATAACGCAGTTATTGGTAAGATAAAGGTAACAGATTGATTTATAGGCTACCTGATTTATTTATACATATGTATATGGATTCATATAATTATGATTAATATCTGTGCACTTAATACAACTGATTCACGTAAACGACTAATCTAAGTGATTAATCTAGGTGCACTTTCAATAGATTCCTAGTGCGTACACGCACAGATATATTTCGATTCTGTTATTTATGATATGTTTCGATTCTGTTATTTATGATAATTTATACATACATACTATGTACTATTACATAATGTGTTTGATGTTGCATAACCTAATATTTTTCTTTATGTATCATTCCAAAACCCTTTGATAGTGATGATGACCCAGATGACCCTGAGCCTTTCATTGGTTTTGATGTCTCACCCTATTCATCAAGTAAGGAATCCTTAACAATTTTTTAAAATGTTTTTATAAATTGCTAATAGAAATTTATTTAGTGTATGTACACTAAGTGCTACATCCACCTTATTATGTACCCTATCATTCTTTCCAGATCTAGATGTAGCCTCCTCAGAGCCCAAATCAGTTGACACTAGTACTACCACCTCTCCATCAGGTAAAAGAATTCTTCATTTTTTAAATTGTACATATGTCAAACAGTAAATAATACTACATATACCTATTATGTGCAGTAGTTAATACTCTATCATTTTTATTTTCTATCATTCCAGACTCCCAAGCACCTGCAAATTCCACTCCATAGCCCAGCCATTCTCATCTACACCATACTATGCCCATCTCAGTAAGCAAGCCAACCACTAGAATTTGGTAAGGAAACTTTTTTTTATGAATTTTTATACTTTTATTACATATGTAATATGTACATAGTGTATATATGTAAGGGTTACATTTAGCAGTATTTATATTCCATATGTAAATAAGATAATGACCTAAGAGGTCACTGTTGACATAGCAAGGAGTGTGATAAAGGTTGATAAACAGGATGCAAGCTAAACACTGGCGTGTTGTATCAGCGCCCTGGTTTGCATTTGCCTGTGATAATCTAATCCATTGTTGTGTCAGACAGGTCACAGTGCTTTCGCTGAGAACCTATTGACCTATAACCCACAGACGTCTACGTGACTTCCTCTCACATGTTCGTCTGTCTGTATGTTATGTATGCTGAGCTAAGCTGTGCTCTCCTATACTTTTGTAAATGCATTTGTATCTCAGAACTCTACTTCCCCTCCTAGAAACAGGTTCTCATAACCACCTTCTTGCCTTCTACTCAAAAGATGTAGTTTTGCAAATACATTATTGTTAAATTATCATTATGAGTTTGAAACATCTCCGCCTTCATACCCAAAGAAGATACTGACTTAGAAATTATCGTCGCAATCTCAGACGAGGATGGGAAGTATACCACACGATACTTGCATATCACATCGCAGGTCTAAATAACCTCACAGTGCGCCTCGTTATACAAGGCATAGCACAACATTGGTGGCAGCATACCGGGTCGACGCCATCGGAAGACAACATTGCTGGCAACCCAGACTCAGACTACTCCACATCATCCGAAGACTAACAAAATGTAACATACCAGAAGTCAACGAAGGCGAGAGAATCTTCAAGCAAATTCGAATCTCTTATGGCAACGTAAGAAACGTCTCTCATTAATAATCATTCAAGAGCGTGTATCATCATTACTGAGCGTCTCCAGCACTTCAAGAAACAAACCGGACGTGTCTACAGCATCGGACCACCATGAATAAAGCAATGGGAAACAAATCATTCAACAAACAAACACCGAGCGAGCAGAACACGAACTGAGAATTCAGGTCACTGCGGAAAAGCGACATCGGAACCAAGGCCGTGACGTCACCTAAACAGCAAGATCTTCCTCTTATATACTGAAGCTAAGTACAATTCTTTATTCATTCTGGTGTGTGACTTTGAGTGTTCTCCATACACAAGATCGATCGTCCATTATTCCTGGGGGTGAGTTATACGTTATTCTTAATCTTCCTTTCTTGCAGGAATCTATCTTCAACTGCAGATTCTCGCCCAGCAGGCCTTTTTTATCTTTGTTGCTAATTCTTTTTTTCTTCTAGAAGTTCTCCAGAAATATTCTTATCATATTATCTATTTTTAATCTTATCAGTGGGACTCTGTTTTATTATCTGTAACTACATTTTTTCTTACCTCATATTGCATATGCGTTTCGCAGTGGACGAGTGTATTCATATAGAATTTCAATGAAGGAACGCTAGGAACCGTAGTGATAAGAAAAAACAAGTCACAATGGCCACCTCTGCACCCAGTAACCCTGCACCTAGTAACCCAGTAGTTACTTTGGTCAGTGCAAGGTCTGCAATTGCTCCCTTTCAAGGTCGGGTCAATGGGTTCTTGCCTCAAAGTATCGAATCTTGGATCTCGTCAGTAGATGCTCATTTAAAAGCAAAATGCATCACTGACCCATCAGGAGGTTAAAAGTTTCATTGACTTTGCTAAAGGAGATGCAGGTTCGTACCTGAGAGGAGTCTCTTTCCAAGAGGCGGATACATGGGATGAATTTAAAATTAGATTACGGGCCATATATGGCGGTGAAGAAGCCTTGGATGTAGTTTTAGCTTTGAGGGACATCCTTAATCTGGCCTCTATGACTCAACTTAACGTTGTAGAGAGGGCGGCACTAATTGCTGACTGGCTGAATGAATATCAGGATAGTTTGCTTACTTCCACTTGGGTTAAGGGAAGGAACATGGCTGTGAAAGATTTTATCAGGCTCACATATTTAACCTGTTTGACAGTTATGTTGCCGGAAGCCTTGGTACGCTGTTTTGACAAGAAACTATCGCCCGACAGTAAGGAGCTAGACGTATATAAAAAACAAATTAAGAAACATGTCTAAGTTGCACAGATCTGGACCCCTTCCTTACTCAAGTTTTTGCAAAGAATGAAAGTAAACCAAAGGAAGGAAATATAGTCGCAGCAGGGGTAACTTGTTTTAATTGTAAGCGCGCAGGGCATATGATTGGAGACTGCCGAACGCGTTATTGTTTAATTCATAATAGCTTCAGCTCTGACAATCGTTGATTCTCACGTAACCAACAGCAACATAATGCTAAAACCACACAAAATGTTGCCAATGATAATAAGTAGAAGAATCCTCATTACTATAAGAAGAAACAGGTAAACAGTAACGCTGTTCAGAATTAGAAACAAACAAATCGTGCTTCAGGAAGTTCTGTTCCCGGGCCGTTGAACCCAAACTCACAGAGTCAGTCAAATTTTTTGAGTGTGCAAAGCAAACCAAATACCACGTAATTAACTCCAGCAGGGGAGAGAGTGATGTTGGGTCATTCATATCAACATCTTTTGAATCAAATAACGTTGGGTCATTCATATCAACATCTTTTGAATCAAATAACAAATTTAAACACCTACAAGATCTATGCGAGACCCAGAATTTTCCTATGAACCAAATGACCGAATCCAAAAAACCAGTGCAGATTCCCGTAGACTTTCACCGTATACATGCCATTATTAGTAGATGAATTACGTCCTACATTGCATGCCGTAAATTTAGAGCACCAAACCTTTCACACTGTTTTTTTATTCCGATAGTCCACGTAATATCATGGATTTGCGGACTCATCACATGTTGTTTTGAACTTCCCTATTGAGAAGTCCAGAGTATGGTTTTCAGGTATTGGAAATAATAATTTAAGTGTAGTACGAGTAACTCAAATTCAGTACAAGGTGGGCAAGTGCACGCTTACTGATACCTTTATAGTTGTATAAAACATTGATATGTATCCAGCTGTAATTATAGGATACCCGTCTATGGGCATTCAAAACATTACCTTAGCCCCTGACAAACACAACGTGTATATCAAAGGAAAATTCTATAAATCTTCTAACACCTTAAAATAAGTTTTGGACAAAAAAGAGCCAAACAATCAAACAGTAACGTACATGAATCATGACATTGTTCAAGTGACCCAACAGAATTCTCGCACACCCGTAATAGCAGCTTGCATGCAAACTCTTGAGCCGAACGTACATTTGAATATATTAGTACGTGTAAAGAAGACTTTGCTGGGATCTGAAATGTTAATCCTTTCCAACACTCTGAAAATTAACAGACTGTCCGTAACACAAGCAATATACACTGTTGATTCACAGCAACAAGTTAACATTGAAGTCTGTAACCATTTGAATACCAATCTAGTGATCCACAAAAATCAACATATCTTGATGTGTCTTACCCACCTGCAAGAGGAAGACATGCTGTAAAAAAAAAAAAGCGAGTCAGGGGTGTGACCTGCAAGCTTGTGGACCTCAACGGAAGGAAGATACGTGTCCAAGAAAAGACCCAGAGGTATATAAACCTCACCCAATATAGACCGACCCCCGAACAAGACGGGGGTCGGTCAACCTCGGCCTCAACTGTCACTTCATGACTAAACCCAGGAAAACATGAAATAGTATGGAGATAGAATTGCTCCTCGACTCCATACAACAGTTAGAAGCCAAGAAGATCCTTAAGACCAGCGACGCCCTTCAACCTCTCCTACTCGCAGAAGCCCTGACGGACAGAGGGAACTATACCAGCGGGATATTTACCAAAGAGCTGAAGGACGCAGCAGCGGATCTTAAGAAAAATGAGGAGATAACAATACGTCGGGCAGATAAAACGGCCGCCTTTGTACTTATCAAGACTGAGGAATATTTCGAGAAGCTAGACAATATCTTAGCAGATACCTCTAAATTCGAGAGATTGACAAGAAACCCCACCGAAGACATCAAACGGGATGCTAACCGCATCATCACTGCAGTAAACGCCGCAACGAATGCATGCCACCTCCCGCCCATCCAAGGAGATTGCAGCTTGGGGTATCTTTACGGAAACGTGAAAACGCACAGACAGGTAACCCCTTATGCCCCATCATCAGCCAGACACCTGCACCGAACCTACGATTTGGCAAACACCTTAACAAAATCCTGACATCGTATACCCCTCCAAATTTTGCCTTACTTCTTCGACAGAGTTCCTGGAGAAAATCCGGGATTCCCCTGGCGACGGCACTATGGCGTCCCTCGACATGGAGTCCCTGTTTACCAACGTCCCCGCCGATGAAACAATAGGCATCATTTTGGAAAAGGTCTACAGGAACCCTGACAAGCACCTCCCGAACATCCCGAAGAATCGCTTAAGACATCTCCTGGACATCTGTACGAAGAGAGCCCTCTTCACCACACAGCGGACAGATGTTTTCGTCAGAAAGACGGCGTGGCAATGGGGTCCCCCTTGGGCGTCCTCTTTGCCAACTTTTACATGGGTACCGTTGAAGAGCGGGTTTTTTCGCAGGAGTTACCGTCACCACGGTCGCAGCCAATGAAAACCCCGGCTCCAGGTGACGCAAACACACTGAGAAGATCAACGCGCCTCGAGAATTTCCGACGCCTGGCCGCCAGTCAATAAAAAGTCGAGCACCCTCCGGCTCCTGCAGGAGCATCCGTGAGCGCCCGCACGACCATGATATATATAGCGAAGGACTCACCACTAAGATTCAGTCCTCCAGCAACCATCGCTGTGACCATGCCCTGGCAGATCTAGGCGAAACGTCAGAGAGAGAGAGAGAGAGAGAGAGAGCGAGAGAGCGAGAGAGAGAGAGAGAGAGAGAGAGAGAGAGAGAGACGAGAGAGAGAGAGAGAGAGAGAGAGAAACTTGTAGCGGTATATATGTATATAGCAGTAATAAAGATAATTCAATATGACTACACTGGATTTGACGATCCCCTTTGGTACGTTGCTTGCCAGTTTCTGCAACATTGAGAAATCCTTAGTAAGGAAAATAGAGAAGACTATACAAAATTAATGGAGCTGATGCAGCAATCCTTTTCAACAAGACTTGTTTAAAAGAGGGTCTACTCCCAAGATATACGAACGTCAGACTGCATGACCCCACAGCTAGAGAAGAAGAAGGGACCAGAGCCTTCAGGACGTCCCTCTTGCAGAGGCAACTTCGGGAGAAGACTGCCGAGATGAAGGCCCTGCGTGAGGAGCATCACCGCCTGCGAGAGGAATGGGCGGAAGTACGTTCTGGAGCTGCCCGGCCTGATCCCATTAACGAACAGGACAACCCCGAACAAGACTACCTATCAAGACACCAATACCGTATGAGACAACATCGCCAGGAGGACCACCAGGAGCACCCTAACTTCGTGGAGATTAACGCCCGTCTTACCCACCTGCAAGAGGAAGACATGCGTAAGCGAGTCAGGGGCGTGACCCGCAAGCTTGTGGACCTCAACGGAGGGAAGATATGTGTCCAAGAAAAGACCCAGAGGTATATAAACCTCACCCAATATAGACCGACCCCCGAACAAGACGACTTACTCAACCTCGGCCTCAACTGTCACTTCATGACTAAACCCAGGAAACATGAAAAACGTATGGAGATAGAATTGCTCCTCGACTCCATACAACAGTTAGAAGCCAAAAAGATCCTTAAGACCAGCGACGCCCTTCAACCTCTCCTACTCGCAGAAGCCCTGACGGACAGAGGGAACTATACCAGCGGGATATTTACCAAAGAGCTGAAGGACGCAGCAGCGGATCTAAAGAAAAATGAGGAGATAACAATACGTCGGGCAGATAAAACGGCCGCCTTTGTACTTATCAAGACTGAGGAATATTTCGAGAAGCTAGACGATATCTTAGCAGATACCTCTAAATTCGAGAGATTGACGAGAAACCCCACCGAAGACATCAAACAGGATGCTAACCGCATCATCACTGCAGTAAACGCCGCAACGAATGCATGCCACCTCCCGCCCATCCAAGGAGATTAGCAGCTTGGGGTATCTTTACGGAAAAGTGAAAACGCACAAGACAGGTAACCCCTTACGCCCCATCATCAGCCAGACACCTGCACCGACCTACGATTTGGCAAAACGCCTTAACAATATCCTGACGCCGTATAACCCCTCCAAAATTTTGCCTTACTTCTTCGACGGAGTTCCTGGAGAAAATCCGGGATTCCCCTGGCGACGGCACTATGGGCGTCCCTTGACGTGGAGTCCCTGTTTACCAACGTCCCCGGTCGATGAAACAATAGGCATCATTTTGGAAAAGGTCTACAGGAACCCTGACAAGCAATCTCCGAATATCCTGGAAGAATCGCTTAAGACACTCCTGGACATCTGTACGAAGAGAGCCCCTTCACCACCCACAGAGGACAGATGTTTCGTTAGAAAGACGGCGTGGCAATGGGGTCCCCTTGGGCGTTCTCTTTGCCAACTTTTACATGGGTACCGTTGAAGAGCGGGTTTTTTCGCAGCACCCGATTTTTTGTTTTTTTTTCCCCATGTAAATTATTGTTTATGTCCCCGGATCGTATGCCAGATACATCGATGACATATTTGTTCAAGCTGACTCCGAGGAAGAGGTTGAAGCCCTTCGCCAGCAGTTCCTGCACAACAGCGCCCTAAATTTCACAATTGAATTTAGCAGCGAAGATCGGCTCCCCTTCCTCAACGTCCTAATTATGAAGACTACCCCGAAGATGACCACCACCGTCTACACCAAATCTACTAACTTGGGACTTTGCTTAAATGGAGAGAGTGAGTGTCCTGCGAGGTTCAAGACCACCACCGTCAGGGCCTTCGTGAGGACGGCCTTAACGCACTGTTCAGAGTGGCAGGACACCCACGCAGCACTGGACCGAGCCTCACAAATGATGATTAACAACGGTTACTCCAACAAGCTGATCAACAGGGAGATCAGAACAGCCTTAAACAAATGGTACATGGAGGACGGAGAGAATAAAGAGAATCCCCCCTCCGAGGATATACGTAATTTCTACAAGTCCTTCATGCACCACGGATACAAAGAAGAGGAGAGATGCCTTAAGAAGATTGTAGAAGAGAACGTCACCCCCGTGGAGGAAGGGAAGAGGCTCTCTCTTATAATCTATTATAAGAAACAGGCGAACAAGGGACCTGATTATGAGAATATGAGAAATATCCCATACCCCGCCTGCAGGAGATCCCCTGAAGCAGAATAACGTCGTCTACCGGTACACATGCCCTATCCAAGGATGTCCTGGAGTTTATATCGGTATGACAACGTTATGACTGTCTAAGAGGATCTCCTGTCACGCCAGAACGGTGCCATAAAACACCACGCCCTCACCGCCCACCAAACAGCACGTCGTGCGTGAGGATATTCGTAAAAAACACAAAGATAATTGGAAGAGCCCCGATCAGCGACGCCTACGCCTCCTTGAGGCTTTATTCATCCTTGAACAAAAACCCTTCCTTAATACGACACAGGAACCCTTCCTGCTGCCCACCTGTGTAAGGAAGACCCAGCCCCCCCCCTCCAGACGAGAACACCAGCGCCCAGGACGGGACCAATATCGAAGAGGTTGGTAGAAATACCAGGAGTTACGTCACCACTGTCGCAGCCAATGAAAACCCGGCTCCAGGTGACGCAACACACCTGAGAAGATCAACGCGCCTCGAGAATTTCCGACGCCTGGCCGCCAGCCAATAAAAAGTCGAGCACCCTCCGGGTCCTGCAGGAGCATCCGTGAGCGCCCGCACGACCAGGCCTGATATAGCGAATGACTCACCACTAAGATTCAGTCCTCCAGCAACCATCGCTGTGACCATGCCCTGGCAGATCTGGGCGAAACGTCAGAGAGAGAGAGAGAGAGAGAGAGAGAGAGAGAGAGAGAGAGACTTGTAGCGGTTATATATGTATATAGCAGTAATAAAGATAATTCAATATGACTACACTGGATTTGACGATCACCTTTGGCACGTTGCTTGCCAGTTTCAGCAACATTGAGAAATCCTTAATAAGGAAAATAGAGACGACTCTATACAAAATTAATGGAGCTGATGTAGCAATCCTTTTCAACAAGAAGTTTATAAGTATCGCATTCTCACCGTTGCTGAAATTAATCCCGCTCAATCAGTTGTGGATGAATCCCTCTTACAATCTATTGAAAGTAAAATAAATAAAGACATTCAAGAAGAGGAGATTCAGCAGAATTTTTTTTATCTTTTAACTAAATATCAATATGTTTTTCTCCATACCGAGGGATATTTGGGAAAAACTGATGTCATTGAACACCAAAATACGGCTAAAAGACAAGCATAAAGTCATCTATGTACCTTCGTACCGACTCCCTATAAAATTCCAGAATGAGATCAATGATGAAGTAGGTAAAATGTCAGAAGAAGGAGTCATAGGAAATCGAACAGCCCTTATAATTTCCCCTTAATCGTCGTACCGAAAAAAGATCGAACCTGGCGTCTTTGCGTAGATTTCTGTCGCTTAAATGAGGAAACGATTCCCGATCAATTCCCAGTGCCATGTACTGACGATATTTTATCCTTGTTAGGACAGAAAAAATATTTCACCAGTTTGGACTTACTTAAAGGCATTCACCAGATACCTTTAGAAAAAGAGAGTATCCCATACACCGCCTTCAGCACAGCCAGGGGACATTATGAATTTTTACGTAAGCCTTTTGGTTTACGTTGTGCCCCAATTACATTCACCAGAATGATTAATATAGGGTTTGGAGACTTATTAGGGGATACCCTACATGCCTATGTGGACGACCTTGTAATCTTTTTTAAATTACAGTGGTACCTCGAGATACAAATGCTCAACTTACGAAAAAAATAGAGATACGAAAGCCAATACGAAAAATTTAACGGCTCTACATACAAAAAGTTTTCAAGATACGAAAGGTTTCTGAAAGTCCCCTGAACCACCGATAACAATTTTGAAACTCGCGCGCCGCCATCTTAGTAGACTCGCCACCATACTCCTGCTCTCCCATTGGTTCCTGATGCTAGTCACCGCCATGAGATCCTTCTCTCCTATTGGACAGCATCCTTCCCATCATGCATCTATGTACGGATATGTGGTGGCGTGCCTACCTAGTCCACTTCGTACCAGCATAGGTATCGTACGCACGCGGTATTCGTTTGGTCCAACGATTTCGTTTAGTAACATAAATCTGTTAGTGATTTTGTTGCAGTATACGTATTACCGTGTTGTGCGAAACTTTATTGTGTACTTATACGTAAATCACGTACAAGATAACGTAGTCATGGGTCCCAAGAAAGTTGAAATTCACGGAAAGAAGCGCATGCTCTCTTTGGAGACAAAGATGGAGATCATCAAGAAGTATGAAGCTGGTATGCGATTTGAGTGTGATTGCCAAGGAATACGGCTGTAATCCGTCGACAATAGGCACCATCTTTAAACAGAAGGATGCCATCAAAGCAGCTGCACCGTCGAGGGGCATCACTATTTTGTCCAGCAAGAGGACCCACGTGCACGACAAGATGGAGCGGCTGCTTCTTGTCTGGAAGCAGCCGTTCCATCTCTCGTGCACGTGGGTCCTCTTGCTGGACAAAATAGTGATGCCCCTCGACGGTGCAGCTGCTTTGATGGCATCCTTCTGTTTAAGGATGGTGCCTATTGTCGATACGGTAACGGAGACGGCAATTGCCCACAAGGCCAGCACTATTTTCGGCGATTTGATTGCGCAGGCGGAAGACGACGGAGGGGAAGGGACTTCAGCGCAAACCCCAGAGTCAAGGCTTCGCATGGCTGGTTTTGGTTGAGAAATTTCGTAAACGAACTGGCATCCATTCGGTGGTGCGTCATGGGGAGGCTGCCAGCTCAGACACGAAAGCGGCCGACGCATTTAAGAAGACTTTCGACGAGATGACAATCAAGGAAGGCTACAGTTCTCAGCAGGTTTTCAACTGTGATGAGACTGGCCTTTTTTGGAAAAAAAGGCCTTGTCAGACATACATCACAGAGGAAGAGAAGCTACCTGGGCATAAGCCTATGAAAGACAGGCTTACTCTTGCACTTTGTTCTAATGCCAGTGGGGATTGTAAGGTGAAACCCTACTTGTGTATCATTCTGAGACTCCTCGAGCCTTCAATGCCCACAAAGTGCTTAAGGAGAAGCTTCCGGTGACGTGGAGGGCTAATGCGAAAGCCTGGGTAATGAGGCTTTTGTTCACCGAGTGGGTAAATCTGTGTTTCGGCCCGACAGTGAAGAAATTTTTGGAAGAGAAGCGCCTCCCCCTGAAATGTCTGCTGGTGTTGGACAATGCTCCTCCCCACCCTCCTGGCCTCGAGGAAGATATCCTAGCGGAGTATTTCTTCGTCAAGATTCTTTTTCTTCCCCCCAACACCACCCCTCTCCTCCAGCCCATGGACCAGCAAGTGATAGCTAACTTTAAGAAGCTGTACACAAAACATCTTTCAAGAGATGTTTCGATATCACCGATACCACAAACCTCACCTTGCGTCAATTTTGGAAGGAACATATCGACATCGTCATTTGTATCCGACTTATCGACCAAGCTTGGCTGGAGGTTTCGAGGCGAACCTTGAATTCCTCATGGAGGAAACTCTGGCCTGATGCCGTATCTGCCCGAGACTTTGAGGGATTCGACGTGGGCGAAGCTGGTGCTGCAGAGTCCGAAACAGTTGGTGATCCTGAAACTGTTTTGGAACCAGATCTTGAAGAGATCGTTGCACTCCGCAAGTCCATGGGGCTGGTCGTCGATGAGGACGACATCAACGCCATTCTCGAGAAGCAATAAGAGAAGCTTACGACGGACGACCTGAAGGAGTTGGAGGCCATGCAACATAACATCGTTCAAGAGGACTTCTCCAGCAGCGGTGAGGAAGAGGAGGAGGACCCTATGACAATGGCAGAAATTAAGGATGTCCTAGCCGCTTTTCATAAAGTGCAATCGTTTATCGGAAAAAGACACCCCGAAAAGGCTCACACAGGTCGTATGCTTGTGCAGTTCGATGAAGTTTGCCTGAGTCGTTTCAGGAACATTGTGAAAAGTAGGCAGAAGCAATCTTCCTTGGATCGTTATTTTTTAAAGAGGCCTTTAGCTTTAGCAGGAGTAAGCAAAAAGGAAGAACCAAGTGATAAAAAACAGAAAGTTGAAAGCAAAAAGGAAGAACCAAGTGATGAAAAACAGAAAGTTGAAAGCAAAAAGGAAAAAAAAAAAAAAAAAAAATTTCATTTAGTTTTTTGTAAAGTTCAGTGTTACAGTTTTGTTGATGTGTTTCGTAAATTTTAGTTTATGTATGTTTTCCTTACATTTTTTATGTGTTTTCGTAAAGTTAAGTGTACGTACATACGTATCTGCCGTTTGTCCTCCTCCTTCTCTGTCGCCACTTTCGGAGATAGCCTCACTCGAAAGGTAAGCTTCCACATTTTACGTACAGTATTTCTTGTATACCATGTACACTAATACACTTTATTTACAGGTTATTTTGCATTTTGTTATTAATTTAGGTATTGAATGGTCCAAATTGTTGTAGTACTTCATTGTTTATAGATAAATTTAGCTTTATTATGAAATTTACTGGGGTGTTTTTGGAGGGCTTGGAACGGATTAGCCATTTTACATGTAAAATGTGGTCCAAGATACAAAAACCTCATGATACAAAGGGCGCCTCGGAACGGATTAATTTCGTATCTCGAGGCACTACTGTACATTAGAAGAACATTAACGTAAACTAGAGCTAGCGCTACAGAGACTAAGGCAACATAATTTAAGAGTAAAGATAACTAAGTGTGAATTTTTCAAAACAGAACTAGTCTATTTAGGTTTTACGGTGTCTAGTCAAGGTCTTAAGGTAGTCCATGATAAGGTGTCGGCTACCCGTAACTTTCCGATACCTACTAACGTCAAGGGGATACAGCAATTTTTAGGCTGTAGTGGGTATTACCGCCATTTTATACGCAATTACTCAATTATAGCCGCTCCTCTAACTGATCTTACGAAGAAGGGCATAGATTTTATATGGTCTGAAAAGCATCAACAGGCGCTCGATACCTTGAACGAGGAATTACGCAGTTCACCTATCTTAAAATTCCCTGACTTCAGTAAGGAATTTTTTAGCGCAACTGACGCCTCAGACAAGGGGTAAGAGGGGTACTGCTTCAGCAATATGACAAACAGTTCTTCCCTATAGCTTTTTATTCATGTAAACTGAGACCTTCTGAAAGTAAATATGCAGTAACAGATAAGGAAGGGCTAGCTATTGTTAACTCACTAGTACATTTTAAGCTCATAATATACGGCTATCCTGTCAGGTTCTTACTGACCATAAGCCCCTCACCGACTTCTTTAAAGGCTTTAGTCACAGTCCCAAAAGAACTCGGTGGCATATGATCATTCAAGACTTTGGCGCAAGGATAGGATATCTACATGGGAAAGCAAATATCATTGCTGATGCATTATCACGCAACCCCGCGCCATCTTGTATGGAGCCATTAGCTGAACTAGTAGATATATCAACACCCATGCCTATTGTTAAAACTGTATCTGAACAGGAAGGACCCGGGTTGGAGTGCTGAACTAGTACAGACTGAACAAAGAAAAGATCAGCAGTTAAAGAAAATAATAGATGCTTTGAATAGGAATCCTAAAGAAAAGGAATATGTGAAGTATACGCAGCAGAATTATATAATTAAAGATAATATTCTGTGTAGGTCCGTGACAAGGAAAACCCGCAGGTGACTAACAACCAGGTAGTGGTTCCAATCTCGCTTATACCAATCGTCTTAAACTGGTTGCATTCCACTCTATTACATGGTCATTCAGGGTTCTCTATCATGTCACAGAAAGCTAAATCACTATTTTATTGGCATACGATGCTTACAGATATAAAAAAGCACATAGCTAATTGTCACATTTTTCATGAAAACAAAGGGCACACTAAGACACCTGTCAGCTTGGGGGCCTATCCCGTGCCCAACCAACCCTTTGAAAGAGTACACTTAGATTTATTAACAGGGTTTTACGAGTCTGACCAAGGAAATAAGCACCTCTCAGTGTTAATAGATGACTTGACTTGATATACAGAATTGATAGCACTAAAAACTAAAACCGCAATTGAATGCGCTAGGAAATTTTACGAGTGCTACATTTGTAAACATGGAATTCCACACATGATAATCTCTGACTCGGGTGTAGAATTCAATAATCACTTCCTTAACTCGTTGTGTGAATTCCTTTGCATTAAGAAAATCAATACCATGATTTATCACCCAGAGTCTAATGAATTAGTTGAGAGGGTAAATAGGAAGGTGTTAAATGTCCTACGAGTTACACTTGGGGGAATGGATCCGCTGGGATATTGCCATACCAGCAGTCTAAGTACTCTTAACCATTCATATCATGTATCTATCAAAATGTCACCGCACGAGGCAATGTACGGTACCCCAGCTAGGACACCTTTCCATGCATTTGCGCCTACAACCCATTTATCAAATCCCTACAGGATGTTATGGAAGCAGTGTAAGACGATATAATATACTTCGTAAGAATTTAGAAGAATCACAAATCATAATGAAAAGGAATCATCATAAAAATCACTAAGCCAACTAAATCAATACAGTAGGCGACCAAATATATATACAAGTATATGTTTGCAAGGGTTTGAACTGCAAGCTAACACCTAAGTTTGAAGGCCCATTTAGCATTTTGGAAATATTAACGGCCTACAGATTAAAAGTTCAAAACATATCCCAACCTACTGATGTAAGAACAATACCGTTGACTCATGTTCGCAGTTAAGAAAAGGGGTAGGAAAGAAAGAAAGAAAGAAAGAGAAAGAGAGAGAGAGAGAGGAGAGAGATGATGAGAGAGAGAGACGAGAGAGAGAGAGAGAGAGAGAGAGAGAGAGGAGGGAGAAGAATTTATGTATGCCTATATATGAAACATAACTAATAAAAAAGTATCTATGAAACTTGCATGATAAAAAGTATGATCTGCTTATGTGGACCGTGAGACACAGTAGCCTAGAAAGACGTAACCCGTTTATATTTGCGGCGCTCAACGTCTTCGGGTCTGTTGCAAGTTTAGGTTTGGGAATTTCAAATCGTCTTAAGATTAATGATCAGAATAAGAGAAATGATATTTTTATGATACAATAAAGTTTTATACATACTTACCTGGCAGATATATACTTAGCTATAGACTCCGTCGTCCCCGACAGAAATTCGAATTTCGCGGCACACGCTACAGGTAGGTAGGTCAGGTGATCTACCACCCTGCCGCTGGGTGGCAGGAATAGGAACCATTCCCGTTCTCTAATCAGATTTCTCTTCCGCTTGTCTCCTGAGGGGAGGCTGGGTGGGCCATTTATCATATATATCTGCCAGGTAAGTATGTATAAAACTTAATTGTATCATAACAATATAATTTTTATACATTCAACTTCCCTGTCAGATATATACTTAGCTGATTCACACCATTGATGGTGGGTTAGAGACAGCCTATTTACTGAATAAACAGGTAAACAACATACGTTGTAGGTAATAAATAAATCCTTGGTTCCTACTTGTTTAGGCAGAAGACTTCATGGCTACTGCCTAGGAGTCTGCTTCGCCTCAAGAGCCTCAGCAAGGATGTGACCTCTGGCTAAGAGTTCTTGTGGGTCTGTCGATGGGGTCTTATCCACTTACTCGACAGAGCCTGATGGCATTTGTCAATGGGGTCTTATCCACTTACATGACAACACACCTTGCCTAGTGGCATAATTAAGGAGCACAACACCGATCCCGATCACCTGATCCTAACACGAGGGTTAGTACTTAGATTGAAAAGAGTTATCCCCAAACTCCTTTCAAACAACCCAAAGAAAAACTATGTTAAAATTTAACTCACTAGTTAAGGATCAGTATCGGCTCCCTATCCCAGCAACGTATCCGCAGACACGTATAAACCAAGAGAGAAGGATCTCTCGTAGGTTATCTTGACATCCTTCGGGTAATGGGAAGTCAACACAGAGTTGCATCTCCCGTATATGACAGCTAATATGTCCTTTATGACATATTCTTATGGAAAGAACAAGAATTCGCAAAAGCTCGCACTTCATGCGCTTTTAATTCTCAGCTGTTTGAAGGAATCATCAAGGCACTTATCAAGTGCTTTGGAGATCACACTTGTCTCAAAGAAGGCCAGGGCGTTCTTTGATACGGATCTCTTCTGGATGAAGCCTGGAGCCTGGCTGGCGCATTACTCTCGGCTGGCGCCCGTCTGGCACTTCTGGCGCCTGGCTGGAGCCTGGCGCTTTTGGTGCCTGGCTGGCGCTTCTGGCGCCTGGCGCCCGGCTGGCTCCTCCCCACTTGCTGGAGCTTCGAGCTTGGCTGGAGTCTCAAGGCTGCCTGGCGATGTCCACATCGGACACTCTCACCTGTCCGATCTTGTTCGCCTCTGGCGCATTTGCGCCAGGTTGGAGGCCCGCTCCTTCTCCGCATCAGACAATAAACGCATTCATTCGAGCTGTCTGCCTCTGGCGTTTTTCGCCTGTTTGGCATTTGGCGCCTGGCTGGTGCTTCGTTGCCCGAGGATCCTGAACAAACCACAATAGTTTATCAGGAGACTGGAGAAGGGTGGAAGGAACTCTTCTACCTGGAACCTCTGGCCTAGGACGAGGGGAGGCGCTTGTAGCCAGTTACATCCACTAGACGATAGGATATCTAAACAGGACGAGAGAGAAGTCTTCCTCCGAGAAGGATCCTTCGTGAGCTTCCGTTGCTAACGAGATCTATTCCTTGCAGAATCTTCCCTCTCCTTGCCCGAAGGAGGGGAAGGAGCCTGGAAGTTGAAGAAGACTCTGAGCCGAAAGTGGGCGAACCCAGGGCTTTCTTGGCTCTTATCGTGTCCCTCTGATTACCTTCTGGGAAGCGCTTCGAGCCCTCATCGCACCCCAAAGACTCTGAAGGCAAACGTTAAACCATTTCTTCTGCTGAAGATAAAACTAACGTACCCTGCCTGGGCAAATAGACCCTTCTATCTCTTCCCTTATCAATTGGGAAAGTCCCTTGACTTCAAAGCTCTGAGCCAGGATTAGAAAGGTTTTAGTTCTTTGCCAGACATACTATGCTGGCAAGAACCAATCGCCGAGTCTCCATTGAATCTGATGCAAGATTCCAATACACAAAAATTCACTTGTCCTCTTGGTAGTTGGTAAGGTCAAGAGAAAAAATGAATTCTCTCATAAAATTTCTAAAAGAAGCTTGATGAGGAGAGGTTCCAACTTGTCGGAACATGGAATCTGCATGCCACGAAAAGATCCCAACTCTAGGTACATGATATCCTACTCTTGGTCGTATTGAGGTATCGTATAAGATCCTGAAGATCTTAGTCCTCTGCTATCTCTAAGTCCCTTTGTAGAGACCGAGTATAGCCTGCTACTGTATTCTTTGATAGCAGATATATACAAAGGTGATTCTTCTCTCAGAAAGGGAAGAAAACCGCCATGTGGATCACAGAGGTATCGGAAGAGGGCAGTTTCCTCATTCAACCCAGCACGATCTGCAGCACTTCTTTGTCTTGGCCATGACACTTGTCATTCACCTTGAAAAATCCTCTCATTCATGCCAACTTCTCGTCAGTCTGCACGCAGACAGACTCAGAGTGGAGAGGTTCTTAAGGTCCCTTTCTAAGTGAGGCTGATAGAGTAGACCGACTCTCTTGGGAAAGCCTTTAGAAAAGTGCTGTAAGAAGGACGTGACCTCTGTGAATCCAGCCTCTCGAAGGCCAAAATGGGGCAAAAAGCATCATCCTCTCTTCCTCTGACGCCAGTAATTATCTTAATATATCTGTTAAGAATTTATATATGTAATGATTACATAATAAAAATATGGAATGTTAGTCCATATATATAAAAGACTAAAACTAAAGAGATCAACCAGATTGCTTGCAGGAATGTGATCAGACTAGAGACGTTAAAGATGACGTATACCATAAAGTATGTAGGCTAAGTTGACATGCCGTCATCTGTGGTCATTCATTTGTTTTGAAACATTAGTCCAAGCTCCCTGCTTGAGACAACTACCGCGACCTATAATTCAAACGGCCTACGTGATCTGTAGTGTGTCTCATTGTATGTATGTTCATATGTTCGAGCTACTGTCTGCTCCTTTATGACTTGTAACCGAGATGTAGAACAGACAGAATAGAGTTAGCTATCGTCATTATAAGACCTGTACCTCGTTACCTAAGCTTTATCATGTAGAGAGAATAGAATTAGCCATCATCATTGGCAGAAGCGATCAAGCTATCGTCATTAGAAGACTTGTACAATCATACCTGATCTTCACCATGTAAACTCAAAAGAATATATATATTTTTATACTTCATGTTTCTACTAGAACCTCACATCATTGCCGAATCATCATGAGTTTAACACATCGTCGTCATAACCAAAGAAGATAATACCGACTTCGTAAGTGATCTACAAACCCCAAGACACTCCCATGAATATGGAAGTGCAATACCAACCGACTTAGCGTAAGATTATCGCAAGTCTAACATTACCTCATAGGGCGCCTTATTATACAAGGCAACAGCCCTAAAAGTGGTGGCAGTGTACCAGAAGAACTCTACAACTTCTCCGAAGAAAAACCAGAATAATAAATCATGTATATCAGAAGTCAACGACGACGAAAGCAAGAGATTCTTCAAGCAACCTAGTATCATCGTTTAGTGAGCGACTTCAGAAAACAACAAGAACTCTTCAACGACGATGAAAGCAAAAGATTCTTCAATCAAATTAGTATAATCGTTAGTGGAGTTGTCTTCAGTAGTGAATAACTTCAAAAAAACAAACCCGACGTGTCCTTTTCCTACGGCAACGGAAGCTTCGTCTCTCATTAGAATCATTCAAGAAAACATCATTATTGAGCGTTTCCGGCACTTCAAGAAACAAAACCGAACGCGTCTGCAGCATCGGATCTTCAAGGCTCGAATCATCGAAACAATGCGCACGAGGAAAACTGAAGCCAAACCAGGTCATCCGCTAAAAACAGAAGGAGGACCAAGGCCGTGTGTTGTTATCGGAACACCGTGACTTCCCACAAAAGCAAGCTAAGTACAATTTTTTATTCATTTGGAGTAACTTTGAGTGTTTCCTTTACAGGTCGAATTTCGTTATTCCTGTGGCTGAAGTTACAAGACATTCTTAATCTTACTCTTTTACAGAAATTATCTACATCATTGAGATTTCGCTACTGCGAGTTTTTATCTTTGAGTGTCTGTTTCCAGAAGTTCTACTGAAATATCATAATCATATACTATGTTAATTTTATCATTTTGGGTGATTATTAATCCCTTACGTAACAAATCATATTAAACAGTGAATATGCGTTTACGCAGTGGACGTCTATTTATACAGATGCATGGATAGGGTCGTTAAGCACCGTAGTGATTAGAAAAACACACAAAAACAAGTGGAACACCCGTACAAGTCTAGATAAATTGAGAGGTAAAACGACTATTTCGGGTCATGACAATAAATGCTCCTTTGCAAAGTCCCGATCGCAGTTTTAGTTATATAAAATATCGAACCTCAGTGACTGAACTTAACTTTAAAAATACGGCTGGATTGTAAGGAATAACATGTCTATAAAAAACTTTCATTAGGCTATATGCGCTGACCAGGATCCCTCACTATTTCAAATTTTAGCAAAGAATGAAGTAAACAGCAAGTACACGATAACGCAGTAGAGATAACTTATTTTAATAGTAATCGCTCAATTCTTTATAGTTCGTCATTCATACATTCGTTGCTTTATACGTAACTAGCAGCAACATAATGCTAAAAACATACAATACGTTGCCGATGGTAATAAAGAGAATGATCCTAATTATTACAAAAAGAAATAGGTAAACAGTAGCC
Organism: Macrobrachium nipponense; assembly: GCF_015104395.2. Classification (NCBI taxonomy): domain Eukaryota; kingdom Metazoa; phylum Arthropoda; class Malacostraca; order Decapoda; family Palaemonidae; genus Macrobrachium; species Macrobrachium nipponense. Next base: position 39,695,184 of record NC_087214.1, on the reverse strand, counting down.
CTTTCAGAAACAAACAAATCGTGCTTAAGCACTTGGGTACTGTGTCATACAGTCAAGCGGTCAGGGTCAGTTAAATCTGCCGAGTTTTCAAAGCAAAGCAAATTCCACACAATAAGCGACTCTAGCAGAGTGGGGAAAGGCGATGTTGGATCATACATGCCAATACCTTTTTGAATTAAAAAGGAATTTTCCTATGAATATCACGACCGTATCAAGTAAACAGAGCAGGTTCTAGTAATTTTAATACATTAGTTATTATAAGTAGTGGTGGATTAAGCCCGACTGTACGCGCCGTAAAAAATTAGAATATCTTGATTTATTCCTTTAGTACACGTAATATCTTGTATTACGGACTCACCGTCTGTTGTTTGAACTTCCCTAATGAGAAGTCCGGATAAGCGAGCTCTTACAGATACCTCTATAGTTATAAAAAACATTGATGTGTATCTAGTGTAATTGTAAGATCCATCTAGGGGTATACAAAATATTATCTTACATCCTGCAAAATAAGGCGTGTTTATCAAAGGAAAATCCTATAAACCTTCAAACATATTAAAATCAGTTTGAACAAAAAAGAGACAATTAATCAAATAATAACCTATATAAAGGAACTATACATTTGTCTCATAAATCGTAACATTGTTCAAATGACCCAACAGAATTCTCCCAAAACCGCAGTCGCAGTTTGCACGCAAAATCTCGAGACGCATGCACCCTCGAAAGTCTTAGTGCATGTAAAAGACTTTGTGCTGGGATCTGAAATTTTAATCCTTCCCGACACTCCGAAATATAATGATTTCCGCGAACAAAGCCCTAGACACGGTTGACTCGCAGCAACAAGTTAAATCTAGTGATCCACAAACGTATACATATCGTGGATACGGAAGTTATAAACATCGCATTTTTTTATTGTTGCTAATTTTTAATCCCACCAACCATCTCTCTTATACTCTATCTAAAATAATATCCGTAAAGTCATTCAAGCAGAGGTGATTCAGCAGAAATTTTTTTTTATCTTTTATCTGAATACCAGGAAGTTTCTCCACTAGCGAGTGATCTCCGGGGAAAAAACGGATGTAATTTAACACAAAATACGGTCTAAGGACAAACATAAAGCTATATACGTACCTTCGTATAGACTCTCAATGAAATTTCAAAATAGAGATAAATGACTAAGTTGAAAAATGTTAGTAATAGGAGTCATTAGGAAATCAAATAGCCCATATAATTTTTCCCTCAAACGCCAGAATAAATTATTTTTCACCAGCTTGGACTTACTTAAAAGCTTTTACCAGATACCATTACCTAAGTGATTGTACCTCATACACCGTTTTCAGCACCATCAGGGGACATTATCAATTTTTACGTATGCCTCCGGCTTACGTTGCGCCCCAATTACAATATAGTGTTTGGAGACTTTTAGGGGATACCCTACATGCTTATATGTTGGTCTTATAATCTTTTCTAAATACCTTAGAAGTACATTCACATAAACTAGAGGTAGTGCTACAGAGACAAAGACAAATAATCTCAGAGTAAAATATCTAAATGTGAGTTTTTAAAACAACCGAACATGTTTATCTAGGTTTTATGTGTCTAGTCAAGGTCTTAAAGTAGTCCATGGTAAGGTGTCGGCTATTCATAACTTTCCGGTACCTATTAACGTAAAAGGGGATACAGCACTTTGGCGCTGTAGTAGGGTACCTTATTACAATCGTATGTAAATATGTAACTCTCCAATCACGACAGCTCCTTTAACAGATCTTACGAAGAAGAGCGTAGATTTATTATGGTCTAAAAAGTATCAACAGGCGTTCGATATCTTAAAACGGAATAATGCAGCTCACCTAACTTAAAAATCCCTGATTTAAATAAGGAATTTTTCTATTGCAACAGACGCCTCAAGACCAAGGGGTAAGAGGGGGGTACTACTTCAGTAATATATAAACAGTCTTTCCTATAGCTTTTATTCACGTAAACTAAAGCCCTCTGAAAGTAAATATGCAGTAATAGGCAAGGAAGGGCTAGGTATCTTAACTCACTAGTTAATAGTGAGTTAAAGATACTTTATCAGGATAGCCATAATCTATGGCTATCCTGATAAAGTCCTTACTGAACATAAGTCCTTTACCGAGTTTTTCAAAGGCTATAATCACAGTCCAAAAGGAACTCGGTGACAAATGATCATTCAGGTCTTTGGAGCCAGATAAGATATCTACCTGGGAAAAGCAATTATTCATAGCTGACGCACTATCCCGCAATCCCGCACCATACTGCAAAGAACCATTAATTAGACTAAAAGATATAGAAACATCCGTGCCTATTGTTAAAACCGTATCTAAACAAGAAAATTCCTTAACGGAAGAGATCGCGAGCATTGAATATCTGGGTTGGAGCGCAGAACTGTTACAAACTGAACAAAGCAAGAGTCAGCAGCAATAAGCAAAAACAATAAACACTTCGAACAGAAACCCTAAAGCAAAAGTATATTTAAAGTATGTGTATCAGAATTATGTAATCAAATGTAGTATTATATGTAGGTCCGTGACGAGGAAAACCCGAGAACACAGCTGATGACTAACGACCAGGTAGTAGTAATAATCTCTTTCATACCAATCGTCCTAAACTGGTTGCATTCCGTCATCCAGGGTACCCTACTATGTCAACAGAAAAGCTAATCACTGTTTTACTGGCCTACAATGCTTACAGATATAAAAAAGCACATAAACTGATTGTAACACGTGTCATGAAAACAAGGGACACACTAAGACACCTGTCAGTTAAGGGCCTATCCTGTGCCAAATCAATCCTTGAAAGAATAAACTGATAAATTATTAACAGAATTACGAGTCTGACAGAGGAAATAAACACTTCTTAGTGTTAATAGTTCCTTGACACGTTATATAGAATTAATAGCACTAAAAACAAACACCGCAATTGAGTGCGTTAGGAATATTTATGAGTGCTAAATCAGTAAACATGGAATTCAACACATAATAATCTGTGACTCGGGTGGTGTAAATCAATAATAATCTCCATAACTCGTTGTGTGAATTCCTATCCATTAGAAAACCAATAATATATTTTATCACCCAGTCAATCGGTTTGGTAGAATAAGAGATAAATAAGAAAGTGTCAATGTCTTACGAGTTACAACTCGTGATATTGGCTCCGACTGGATTGTTATAGCGGTTCTCGCGGTTTAAATACCTTTATCATTCATATCTTGTATCTATAGAATGATACCGCAAGTAGCCTTATACGGTACGCCGCTAGAACACTTTTCCACATATTCAAGCCAACCATTAATTTATCAAAATATATATATATATAAATAAATATAAAAAATAAAATAAATATGGATACAAGTGGAGTCAATATAATACACTCCGTAAGAAGTCGGAAGGGTTACAAATTATAATAAAAAAGGAATCACGATAAAATCAATAAGCAAAACGTAACCATAGGTTAATTAAATATCCAAATATATATGCGTAAAGATTTGAACTCTAACTTAACACTTTAGTAATGACAAATAAGCTAAAAGTTCAAAACCACATATCAAAACCTACTGATATTGTTATGTCCCGGTGATTTATATTCGTAGTCAAAAAATAAATAAACAAATAAATAAATAAATAAAATAAAATAAAAGAGATTTAAAGTCAGGAAGTCTAGAAGTGAAAATGTATTCTATGGAATAATCCTATATGAATCTTATACAGGGCTAATAATATATATAGAATTTGTATGGAAACCTTTTTCATTAGTTTGAATAAGGAATATTTAATTTAACATAATTACATTTATTACAATCATGCAGATTTCCAACAAGAAACTAATATATTGCTCAATTTTGGTACTGTTTTTTTATTTTTCAGACATTCTTCTCATGTGGGTGGAGAATTAAAACAAAAAAAAAATATCATTTGAAAATACTAAAGTCGTATTTATTACAGCAAGTAACGTAACTCTTAGCTGGCTGAGAGCAATCTCCTGCCAAGTGACGACGTCATCATTGCCGTATCAGCATTTGTTCCTTTTAACCTCAATCTGCTTACACAGGCTTCATCTGTGTGTCGTCTCCGCTTGCGAAGCAGGTTGACTGGAGAGAGGAATGCATAGCTCATGAACTTCACATGTGGTTCATAGGTCACAATGACATGACATGCCATAACCTATTCCTATCCGTGTGTGCAATGCAATTAGTTAAGGATTGCAATAGTTTTAAAATGAATAAAACAAATAAGCAAACAGAATTTCTATAACACAAAATGAATTAATTTTTCTGAACCTCATAGACAATTAGAGTCAATAAATCAGTTATGACTTTTGGTAAACGGACATTTAGAAGTATCAAGACATGTATATGAAAAATTTACTTGCAACATTGTTTATTCCCCTTTCAAACTAAAGGATGGCGTATATTGCTACCGCTCTTGGATCGAGAATAAGGAAGCAGTCTAGAGGAAGCCTCTTCGTCTTCAACATTGCGAAGAGATCTATGAAGAAGACGTCTCGCAGGTTTCTACAACTCTCTTTCCAACTAATATTAGACAGACGTTAATAGTTATTATCGTCGATCAAGAAGATTCTCACGGATGTGCAACATCGTGCAGCGAACCTCTTAAGGATCGTTACGTTCCGTGTCTGTGTTCCAAACAGGTTCTCTCTTGTTAATGCGAACAGGGGTGAAAAAAGAGATTCTCGATGCTCCTTGAAATATGAGAGAGCTGTGGAATTGGCCTAATAGATTTAAAAATTCATTTCGTCCTTCCTTGGGATCGAACCCTCCTCCAGTTAGACGGGGAACGAAATCAGGAACGAATCGTGACTTTACCAAGCCTGTTGTTAGAGAGGCTACTGAACCCTTCGGTTAACAACTCGCTATATCGAGAAATTATCAAGTCACCTAAATTGCTTGCAATTCTTTTAGACTATGTGCCAGAACATCTGTACCTCTGTCATGGTACCCGGCACCCTCTCATATGCTATTTCCGTTTCTTGGTAGGAAAAACTTTATAGGCGTAATATAGTCCATTCAGGGAAACAAACTTCTGCCACGAAGAAAAAGGTTCCCATCAGACTCATCCATCTTCTCAATGAGCATGCTCCATTCTCTAATAAGGCTATGCTTTCGTAAGCATGAGAGCATTATATAATATAGTGCTCTGCCGTGTTAGAATCCTCTATAATTCTGTTACATTGCGGTAAACAGCATTGAAAGGTTGCAAGAAATCTTTCTATTGAAAGCTTCTTAGCAAAACGCAGACAATGTTATTCATGTTTGCCCACAAATCCCCTCAATACGAGGCCAAGTCCGTGATTGTAGGGGAGAGATACGGTTAGCCAGTCAATCCCGTAGGAGAGAGAGATATAACCAACCGCTCATGACCGAGACCAAGATGGTACTGTGTTGGCCTACAGTGACAGCAGTCTTCGTTCGCTGTCTCGTCGTACTTCATGAGTTGCCAGTTACTCCACTCAATGAAGGAATATGATAAAATTATTATCGAGCCTAAGGAAGTTCTCAATAATGCATATTTAAGCGAAAAACCTTCGTTAAATACAGAAGCTGATTCAGTGTTGTCGTAACAAACCCTTTAAGCGTAGTCCTTACCTAGGAAACTCCTGGAAGGATACAGGGAATTCAGTTGCCAACCATAGAGGTAACTGCGTTATGTGCATATGACTTGACCATACAGTAGTCCTATACACCAAATTCTTTACTTCATTCTTTCCTCATCGAGGCAGAGAGAGAATGGAAATTTACTATCTTCGTTCTTTTCGTCAATAGAATGAATTAGTATTAGCCGAAGGAGATCCCAAGTGAGAACCGAGGATCGAAGAGAATCTCTCAAGCTTCCTATTCTCTTGGACATAAGGACGTATCTACGCGTCTATTACCTGGAAGAGCTTCTAATCAATGAATGAGAGCTCCTCCGAATCTTGTCCAAGAGAGCTTATATGCTTACGCAATAAGATGTATGAGATCTTTGTCAATGAGAACTAACCCATTAAGATACAAAGAGTATATATACAATTTTTGTCAATTATGTGTTATGCACTTACTTGACAATACGTTTAATATCTCCCTAAGAAAGGAAGTTAATCCAGGAATTCGTTAAGTCTTCGTGATTTCCACAGAAATCGCGGAAGGGACAGGATTCCTGTTCAGATCTTGAGCTTACGGAAGGAAGATTGATGTTCCCTTTCCGCAGTCATTCCCGAACGCCGAATAGATGAGATTCTTATTAAGAAAACTCCCGTAGCTCTTGCCTCGTCATAATGAGGGAAGAGTATGAATGAAGGAGAGTCCACACTGAGAGGAACTGCCTGTTACGGCAGTCTTATGAATATTGGAGAAGGGCTTCTCTCAGTATCAGAATCATCCTGACAAAAGCGACGGCTGCCTGTGCGACATCTTGCGTCTTTGCCAGGAGAAGGCTGATCCTGCTAAAAACTAAAAAGAGGAGCCTTGCGACTGACCTCTCTCTCATAAGGCGATTCGGGATATCCTGGCGCCTCGCGCCTGGAACGTTCCGCTTGTGTGGGAGGTTCCGCGCGCCTGCTAGGCTCCTCACGCCTGGAAGGCGCCTCGCGCCTGGAAAGTTCCAGCGCCTGGAAAGATCCGCTTATTTGCCTGCTTAGGGCTCTATCGTTGCTTAGAAGGCTCCTTTCACCCTTCTTGGAAGATTGCGGATCAGCAGACAGGAACTCTGGTGCCTCGCGCCTGCAGGAACGCGGCTCGCGCCTGGTTGCTGGAACGTGGCTCGCGCCTGGCTGTTGGAACGCGGCTCACGCCTGGCTGTTGGAACGCAGCTCGTGCCCTTTGGCTGTTGGAACGCGGCTCGCGCCTTGCTGGCGCTTCTCGCCTGGCTGGCGCTTCTCGCCTGGCTTGGGTTCTCGCGCTGGCGCTTCTCGCCTGGCTGGAGCCTAATCGGTTGGCTTCCTGGCTCATGGGTTGGCTCCTGGCTCCTGGCTGGTGGTTTCACTCCAGGTTGGCCGCTCAGGGTTCTCTTAGTTTCCAGAGAACGCGATAGATCGTCTGAACTCCAAACATGTCCATTCTTTGTCTTTTTGGATGTAAGATGAAGAATCGGAAGAAGAGACACACTTTTTAAGGAAGCCTTTGCAATGGCGATCCTTGGCAGTCTGGGATGCTCCAGATCCTGCCGAGGGGATGCCTGATCGGTGGGGATTCTCCGTAACCTCCGTAAGGCTTTCGACATTCCTTCTCCTCTGGGCCTGGGAGCTTGGAAAGAGGTCTGGGCCTGGGAGCTTGGAAGAGGTCTAGGCCTGGGAGCGAGACAGAGCCGACTAGATGCACCCTCCCCTCCGCACTGGAACACTATATTCACTTCCTTACCTTTTTTTAAGAGCTCGCATTTTGAGCTCCCTCCATTTATTCTTCAAATTTGCACAAGATGAATTTGTAGTTTCTGTGAGGTAAGAGGGTGATGAGGATGCAACAACTATTAGTACTGTTAATACTCTAATTGCTCGTTAGCACGAGACTTATTAAAGCTTCTAAAGGAAGCGTTCCTAGTCATATGCTTTTCTGACTTCCTTAAGTAGGAAGTTAGAGTGTTTATATTTCCTCAATCATGTTTAACACTTCTTACACGTATTAGTGAATAAATATTAATATTTCCCTTTATTGCAAAATATGTGTGTCTACCAAAAAATTTGGTAGTTTCACATAACATTTTCTTCGAAAATTCGAGAACGGGAATGGTTCCTATTCCTACCACCCAGCGGCAGGGCGGTAGATCACCTGACCTACCTGTAGCGTGTGCCACGAAATTCGAATTTCTGTCGGGGACGACGGAGTCTATAGCTAAGTATATATCTGACAGGGAAGTTGAATGTACAAAATTGAATTTTTGCAAAATGAAAATGAATTAGTTTTTTCCGAACTTCGTAAACAATTATCATCAATTAATCAACTTATGACATTGGTGAACGAACATTCCAGTAATATCATTCAGATGACGGTGTGCAACACCTACTGGCAACATTAGCATATTACAGTTCTAAGGTAGACCATATCCGTACAAAAATTTCACATTTTATTGAAAAATCAAAAGACTATGTGGAAGCTATCACGCTAGCTACAAAGGGTGTTCTGTCACCACATCTTTTGCCTATCAAAGATTTAACATTAACTTTAGAGAATGGACGAGAGAAACTAGGTTATAGTCCTTTGTTAGATGCACATAAGATAAAATTTTATTATAGCTTAATATCAGTAAGTGTTGAGAATTACAAGATCATGATCAACATTCCTTTTAATTCTTCTGATGCTTGGCAATCTTACAAAATTGCACTGTTTCCTACTTTCATGACGAAGCTGCGGACGGCTGCAGTGGAGTCATGCCCAACTACACAGTCCGTGGAGTAAGCACCATCATAGGGGAACGAGCTTACTTCGCGAATTTTTCTTGGTCGAGTACCATCATCACAGCTTTACCCCTTCCATACATTGCGAAAGTGGCCCATCAACTATCCAAACTGTCTGGTATGGACCGCACTTCAAGGGCTTACCATGTCAACGAGGATCTACAGTTCTACACACTGCTGGCTATGACATGCGTGTTGGTGGTGGTTCTGGTCACCGCTAACGTATTTGCTTGGCGTAGGTTGAGGCAAACAAGAATGGATCATCAACAGAACGTCGTACCCCATCCTGACACTTACCCATTAGCCCTTAAGGCATTTGACTTTAGAGCCACTTGAAACTGGCCATTTCATTTGACTCGGGGGGAAGTTGTTTGGAATTGTGTTTTGTGTGAAAAGCGGTTTGAACGCTGGCTAAATGTGTAACAGGAACCTCCGTGACATTGCATTCCATATGTAAAGTATGAGAAGCT
>NC_087214.1:39671311-39681311 GCF_015104395.2 Macrobrachium nipponense | reverse complement strand
AATCATTATAGAGGAAGGAAGACGGGGCAGGATCGGGAGGGAGAACAGGGAAGCAGACCGGACGAGGAGAGAGCGAGAGAGAGAGGGAGAGAGGAGGGGGGGAGAGGGGAGGGAGGGGGGGGAATGTTTTTTTTCTCTGGGTAAGTAGCGACCAAAATAGACAGTGACTAGCGAAAATGGAGGAGAGAAGAGGAGAAGGAAGAGAGGGAATGTGTTTTCTGGGGGGGTAAGTAGCAACCAAATAAGACACAACTGGCGAAAATGCACCGTGAATTGAATAATCTTTTACCTGTCCAATTGTGATTATTGTTAATGTAGAATGCCATGGTCATGAAAATTATTAATCCACAAACATTATTAAGGTGTGGACACTTTTTAAATTAACATGACAGCCTATACCAAAGGTCAAAGGTTTAAGGATACAGCTACACATACATGTTGTAAGAGGTATATTTTGATAGGAGGTGACTTGGGACACGCACAAATGCCTGCTACTTATTCCGCACCCTATCATCTAATGCTACTGACCTAAGCCACTCAATATGCCAAAATTGCTGTAGAACAGAGCCTGTCATCGATATCAGAGTTCATTACCATTATTCACTCCTTTCAATTGGGATCATAGCAAATTAGTGTTGGGTGAATGGATGTTGATCAGTGTTAATATTGCTTGATCATTGACTAGCTATCATATATAAACATTTAGACATTTAGAGCCTCAAACAGCTGTAAGACCTTTTTTCCTTTATATAAGAACGTTGCATATAGTTCCCGCCTTCCTTATTAATGCTTTATTGAGGTATATGGATTCTGCTGAGCAATGATACCTACTCCATTTGTCCTTCAAGAAGTGTGTGGAGTTATATCATTATGAGAAATATTTAGTAATTGAAATATTGAATGGTTAGTTATTTGGGTGGACACAACTGCTAGAAATAAGATCTGGATATCCTGTTTCTTAATTGTTTAATTGTACGTGAATTAAATATGCCAAGGATCGAGATTTTACCAGCAAAATATTCAGTTAGTCCCCCCTGGAACTTTCCAGAGGTAAAATTCTGTACATATCTTAATTTTACCAAGAAAGAACTGTCCAGTGAGGCCATGCGGTCAATATTTTTAGAACACTCTTTGCAACGTGATAACTCCACTGCAGTTTTCATGGACAGCTCCAAATCAGATGCTGGCGTCGATTTTGGAGTAGCCTTCCCTGATTTAGAGAGAAGTGGCAGGTTATCATCTGTTGCATCGATTTTTACAGCAAAATTATATGCAGTTTTAAAGCTTTAAAGGAGTTTTGTTTTTTATTCGGAATGAAAAATAATTTTTATTATGTATTGTGACTCAAGAAAGTGTTCTTCAGTCGCTTGGAATCTTTTAAAACCTTCTAAACCCTCCCTCTGATTTTAGATATATTGGAATGGCTGCTTTTACTGAAAAGAAGAGGTAAAGAAATAGTTCTGTTGGGTGCCTTCCCATGTTGGGGTTGCTGGGAATGAGAAAGCTGACCAACTTGCAAAGTCGGCAGTCAGCTCCCCAGAACCCACAAGATGCCTGCTACCATATAGGGATTTATATCCTCTAGTAGGTCAGAGAATTAAAAAATGTTGGCAGTCCCAGTGGGAGGATATTTTAACTAATCAAAAAATGAGCAGTATCACGTCATCAGTGTCTCCTTGGTCATATCCGTAAATGCCAAGGAGACAGGAAATGATGTTGTGCAGATTGAGGATTGGACATACAAGACTCACTCACGGGTTCTTGAAGTCCCCTGAAATCCTCCATTTTGCGAGAACTGTACTGCCCCCTTGACTGTGAAACATTTTCTGACTGAATGTCCCAGATTCAGGAATTTGAGACATAGGTTCCTGTCTTGGGGTCATGACAGAGTAGGTAATTTTATTCTAGCTACAATTCTTGGAAAGGATTGTAATATAGAGCAGTTATATATCTTTATGGGGGAGGCGGGCCTCCTTAACCAAACTTAAATTATACATAGATTGTCTATGTAAGAACTTATATATATGAACACAATTTTTATTTACATATAATATATAGATATTTTTATATGAAATTTATTTTAAATATAATATTTTCTTATTTTCTATTTAAATCTATTTCGGTGTCAATAAACTAGATGTTGGGATGCCAGGCCTAATAGACACAATCAATCAATCAATAATTGTTTCATTCTCCAATAATAATGAAATATTTTCATAATGTAAATGGAAAAGTGGAAATTATCAAATTAGCACACAGTATCCCTCTATATGCTTATAATATCATTGACACTTGTCTGCATAATCTTTGTTGAAGTCTGTATGTCATATGCTTTAACTAGTATATTTTTTCTATTTTTAACCATGCTTTGATGTTATTTATCATATTTTGTGTATTCCATAGTTTTCCCTCCACAAATCCTATATTTTGGATATAATCTCGCAGTTTGATTCATAAACGTTTACTTCCCTTCCCCCCCCCCCCCCCCCTTTGACTTGAAGCAAAAGCATTTTTATCAAAATGAATAGTTTTTTTCATGAATTATCTGATGGAATAGGCTTAACTATTTGATATTTGATAGAGCAAAATGAGAGCTACCTATCTCATAATTTGCACTGGAGTGGATTATTGAATTTTGGCCTTAGGTAAGCACTATCTTATAGGAAGTGAGGAATGTGAAGAAATATCCATTCAACTACCTTTTACTATGGCCTATGATTTAAACAATTAAGAATGGTATCCAAAAAGGTGCTTTCCAAACGTCAATGTCAAATTATGTCAATTTAGTAGGTGTTCGTCTGGCATTGCAAAAATACAATTATCCCTCTCTGTCTGACTCTACGTTATCAAAGCTCTTATTCCAGTATAGTAATATTTGATATAATGAAGTGTTGGCATTTCTGACATATATTTGTGTATAAAGACTTGTAATAAATGAGATCTATATTGCTCTACCATAACAGCCATGACTGAGGGACGTGCAAATTCACCCGAGGTGATTGCTGAAGGAGGGAGAATAAGGCTTATTCGCACTACTGGTTGGGTCGCGCTCTGCTCTCACTCCAGCCCCGATCTGGCAAAATAATGTCACATGAATTTCAATGGAAGCATTTGCACTGTTGCTCACTGTCGCTCTTGCTCCGGTCACGGTTCCCTCAAAAGATATTTTGACTGGAGTGAGAAGGGACTGAGCGCCAGTGTGAACACAATTGCAACAGTTCTGCTACTCCTGCTCCATTCTAGTTGAGATTCAGCCTTCATGTAAACAAGTAGTTTTACCTTTTGTCCCTTTAAAACATGGATAATCATAAGAAAATACCACCATGGGATCAGGAAAAAGGTAGGATAATCATTATAAAAAAAGGGGGTTTCTTTTTACTCTCATCATCAGTAAGACAAGGATACAGAGTATGAAATTCTCCTTCACTCTCCCCATCTTGCAACATAGGATGGGCCCACAATTTCCTTTGTTTTTTACTTTGTTTTCTTTCTTCATCATCAAGTGTAGTGGCAATTACTACCAAATCAGCTTGAGAAAAGTCACACATATTCCGTAGTAGGTGGTGAGACTTCCACTGGTATTGAGAGGGAGGAAATTATGGGACTGAGAGCAGAGCGAGAGCACACATCTGAACCAACAAGGACCGAGAGCAGAGTGAGAGTGGAGCAAAACCGGACCTATAGCATGAATCAAGCCTAATCGGTTTATAGGAGAGTGGAGCAACATTGGCAAACATAGCTCATTGAATTGGAAGAAGCACCAAAATGGTAAAGAAGTGGACCTGCCAGTGGGAGGAGGAGGGTTCTGTGGAAACGAAGCCTCGAAGTGGGAGGCCATGTGCAATCTTGCCCAGAATAGATGCCCTGATAGTAGCAGCTGGTGAAATGCATCTTGTGAGGACATTGGCACAGCATACTAGACATCTGGGGTTAAACTGCCATCCCATGACCACAAAGCCGAGATTCACTGTAATATCCCAGCATACAAAGGATGGCTCATTCCTGCACACAAGGAATGTTGCCTCGGGTTTGTTCTGAAACACCTTCCGCATGACGAAAATTATTGTAAAGATGTCATCTTTGCTGATGAAAAGGTGATTCAGTCACTGGCAGCCCGAGTTCGGCATTGCTGGCGACAGCCTAAAACGCACTATCAGGAAAATCACATCCATCACTGAACAGTGATGGCAGAGTGGCAGTATCATACTGGGGATGGATGTGGGCCTATGGTCCTGGTAAGCTTGTTACGATCGATGGCCACTTCACAGGACAGAAATACATAGAGATCCTTGAGCAAGTGTTCCTTCAAACAGTTCAGTCTATGGCAATTCCTGCTTCTGGTATAGTGGAACCTCTATATACGAAAGTCGCTATGTATGAAAAATTCAGGTTACGAAAACAAAGATGAAAATTTTATTGCTTCTGTTGTCAAAAATAATTCAGGTTGGAAAAGGGTGTAATGTGCTTGTAAACCCAAAATTCGCCCACGCTGCCGAGAACAATTTTAAAACTCGCGTGCCGCCAACTCGGTAGACTCGCCACCATCCTCCCCCTCTAACATTGGTTCCTGATGCTAGTCACCGCCATAAGATCATGCTCTCCTATTGGTCAGCATCTGTCCCATCATCACTCTAAGTAAAGGCGTCCTTCGACCATTTCGTTGCATCGGCGTTATCGTACGCACGTGGAATTGGTTTGTTCACATAGATTTCGTTTGTTAACGTAAATTCGTGTTAGTGATTTCGCTTTCTTTGTAGTAAGTTACTTTATTGTGTTGTGTGTGAACTTAATTACTTACGTTATGAGCCATGGGTCCCAAGAATGTTGCTTTAGTTCACAGAAAGAAGAGGATGCTTTCTATGGAGATGAAGATGGAGATAATTAAAAAGTAGGAAGCTGGCCATACGGTTGAGTGTGATCGCTAAGGAATACGGCTGAAATCCGTCGACGATAAGCACCATCCTTAAGCAGAAGGAAGTCATCAAAGCAGTTACACCTTCCAAGGGCATGACTACTTTGTCCAACAAGAGGAGCCACATGCATGATGAAATGGAGAGGCTGCTTCTTGTATGGATTAAGGACAAATAAATTGCTGGTGATACGATAACCGAGACGGAAATCTGCCACAAGGCCAGCGCTATTTTCGGTGATCTGAGTGCCCAGGCCGAAGACGACGCAGAAGGGACATCAATAGCAACCTCAGACTTCATGGCTTCTCGGGGTTGGTTTGATAAATTTCGTAAACAGACTGGCATCCATTCGGTGGTGCAGCATGGGGAGGCTGCCAGCTCGGACACGAAAGCAGCCGAAGCCTTTGTTAAGACGTTCGACGAGATGACAATCAAGGAAGACTACAGTTCTCAGCAAGTCTTCAACTGTGACGACTGGCCTTTTTTGGAAAAAAAATGCCTTGTCAGACATACATCACAGAGGAAGAGAAGCTACCTGGGCATAAGCCTATGAAAGACAGGCTTACTCTTGCACTTTGTTCTAATGCCAATGGGGATTGTAAGGTGAAACCCTACTTGCGTATCATTCTGAGACTCCTCGAGCCTTCAAGGCCCACAAAGTGCTAAAGGAGAAGCTTCCAGTGATGTGGAGGGCTAATGCGAAAGCCTGGGCAACGAGACTTTTGTTCACCAAGTGGGTAAATCTGTGTTTCGGCCCGACAGTGAAGAAATTCTTGGAAGAGAAGCGCCTCCCTCTGAAATGTCTGCTGTTGTTGGACAATGCCCCTGCTCACCCTCCTGGCCTCAAGGAAGATATCCTAGCGGAGTATTCTTTTATCAAGGTTCCTTATCTTTCGCCTAACACCGCCCCTCTCCTCCAGCCCATGGACCAGCAAGTGATAGCTAACTTCAAGAAGCTGTATACAAAACATCTTTTTAAGAGATTTTTCGACATCACCGATACCACAAACCTCACCTTGCATGAATTTTGGAAGGAGCATTTCAATGTCGTGATATTCCTCCGACTCATCGATTAAGCTTGGCAGGAGGTTTCAAGGCGAACCTTGAATTCTTCAAGGAGGAAACTCTTGCCTGATGTTGTATCCGTCCGAGACTTTGAGGGATTCAACGTTGATCGAAGTTGATGCAGATTCAGAAACAGTTGACAATTCTGAAACTGTTTCGCAACCAGATCTTGACGAGATCATTGCACTCGGCAAGTCCATGGGGCGGGTCGTCGAAGAGGACGATATCAATGACCTTCTTAAGGAGCACCAAGAGGAGCTTACTACGGATGACCTGAAGGAGTTGGAGGCCATGCAACATAAGGCGGTTCAAGAAGAGTTCTCTAGCAGTGGCGAGGAGGAGGACCCTATGACAACGGCAGAAATTAAGGATGTTCTAGCTGCTTTGCATAAAGTGCAATCATTTATAGAAAAGAGACACCCCAAAAAGGCTTACACAGTTCGTATGCTTGCGCAGTTCGATGACGTTCGCCTGAGGAACATTTTGAAAAGCAGGCAGAAGCAATCTTCCTTGGATAGTTATTTTTTAAAGAGGCCTTTAGTAGTCAGCAAACAGGAAGGTCCAAGTGATACAAAAAACAGAAATTGAAAGTAGTGAAGAAATTTAAATTTCTTAAAAAACGTCAAGTAATAAAGTACAAAAAAATAAAAAAATCAAAAAAAGGCTAAAAAAAAAATATATTTAATTTTACGTTTTTCGTAAAGTCAAGTGTTAATGTTTTCTGCAATTTGTTAATGTGTTTTGTAAAATTTAATGTTGATGTTTTCTGCCATTTTTTAATGTTTCGTAAAGTTAAGTGTTCATGTTTTCTGCCATTTGTCCTCCTCCTCTTTCACCACTTTCAGACATTGCCTCACTCGAAAGGTAAGGTTCCACATTTTACTACATATGTACATACATGTACATACAGTATTTCTTGTACCCTGTACACTAATACACGTTATTTACAGGTCAGTCACAGTTACATTAGGTACTGAATGGTCCAAATTGTTGTATTTCACTGTTTATTGGTGAATTTAGCTTTATTATAAAATTTACTGTGTATTTTGCAGGGCTTGGAACAAATTAGGCAATTTACATGTAAAACATAGTTCTAGATACAAGCAAAATCAGGTTATGAAGGCCGCTTCGGAGCAGATTAATTTCGTATTCTGAGGCACTTCTTTATAATAAATTTGGTCCATGATCAGAGACCCACCCAAAACATCCACGTGGTGAGGGACTGGCTATAGGATCATCCTGAAATTGAAGTTATGGATTAGCCATCAAAAGGATCACCTTCGTGGGATGTTGGGAGCAGCATACCCGCCAGGTAGTAGAAGCTAAAGCCAATGACCTGTGGGGGAGATATAGTCAACGTCCCCCCTCTGTGTAGAATCTTGTAGATTTCATACCTGATCGTCTGCATAAGGTCACCAATGCAGATGAAGGTTGGACATCCTATTCATATTGTACATTATTAATACTAATAATATAATAATAAAATATTAACACTAGCACACATGTTTTTAACCATGTTTCTTTTACTTGATTACCAATTAATGCTAATGTTTTTGAAGATCATGCATATTCCAAAGGTTTAAAGTGAAAAGTAATATTTATAATATGTAATGAAACTGACAATGTCAAAATTAAATTAATAAAAAAAATGTTTTGTTTGTATAGTGTTTTTACGTTGCATGGAACCAGTGTTATTCAGCAACGGGACCGATGGCTTTATGTGACTTCCTAGCCACGTCGAGAGTGAACTTCTATCACCAGAAATACACATCTCTAACACCTCAATGAAATGCCCGATAATTGAACTCGCGGCCACCGAGGTGGCAGGTCAAGACCATACCGATCACGCCACTGAGGCACTGAAAAAAAAAGTGATATTGGTTCAAATTTATCTAACAAGATTGCCAAAAAATTTGAAGATTTTTTTAGTTTAACTTTTAGTTAGTCAAGATAAAATAAGCCTTACATTTTGAATTCAGAAAGCTTTGTAAATATCACTACTTTAGTTATTATTGTGAAATAAGAAAGGAAAATACAAATCATGCGTTCATTCCCTGAAAGGAGGGAAAACTAAGGTAATAAAGTGAGAAAACAGAACAAGAGTAAAAAAAAATGAAGACAAAAAAAAAAAGAAAAAGAAGTTATTAGCAGTTGAGAAACTAAGGCTGCAATATTGAAAGATCCAAAAAGTAGAAGAAATAGGCCCTGATAAAATTAGTGGAGCTAAAAGCTGTAGCCTATGGTTGATCATATACTAGACAACTTAACTCACCAATGCCAAGGTAGCAGAGCTAGTGGTTCCTAACCCTCCCCAAGACAGAACTGGTCAGGGAACGGGGAGGACCACTGCAGTTGACTTCCCAGGAGAGAGAAGTTAAATTCCGACAATAGCATATCAAAACCTTTACACATGAGCATTAGCTACAATTACTATCGACACTGGAAAACTACTTTACTTCTTGTAACACAGAATCTGAGTTAAGTTATTTTCTATTATAATGCATTGTGAAAACAATGAAAAGATATCCTTAAGAAAGAAATATAGTAAAACTGATAATTACTGATATTTTGCAACTGACCTGTTGATAAGAGAGAAATAATAACATAAGGCTTCTTTTCTTCACTATGGTGTTAATCTAGAGAGGAACTTAAAAGGTTATATCGCTCAAAAAAAAAAAAAAAATTCTTCTTTATCTTTGTCCTATTATTAAAATATTCTATGTGCTTCTGTCTTTCTACTAAATTGGTGAAAGTATCTTAACCCTTAAACGCCGAGCCGGTATTTCCAAAAGTGTCTCCTGTATGTCGGCAGCGTTCACGAGTGAGCGCCGAAGGGGAAAAAGTTTTTTTTTTTTTAAATCACAGCAAGCTTAATTTTTAAGATTAAGAGTTCATTTTTGGCTCCTTTTTTTTCATTGCCGGAAGTTTAGTATGCAACCATCAGAAACGAAAAAAAATATAATTATCATATATAAATATTGGAATATATGACAGCGTAAACAGAAAAATTTCATATATAATTGTACACAAATCGCGCTGTGAGCAAAACGGTTAAGCTAATGAGTTAATTATTTTTTCATGGTATTGTACACTAAGTTGCGATGATTTTGGTATATAACAAATTGTAAAACGATCAAAGCAACACAGAGAAAATATTATCACAATATGATGCATGAATTCGTAATGCGCGGATGTAAAAAAAAGCAGTTTTCAAAAATTCACCATAAATCGAAATATTGTGCTAGAGAATTCCTGTTTGTTGCAAAATGAAGGTAATTGATTGAATATTACTAGACTGTAAGTGTTGTAGCTTACAATTGCAGTTTTCGACCATTTCGGTAGAGTCAAAGTTGACCGAAGGACGAATTTTTTTCTATTTATTGTTATTTATATGAAAATATTTCAAAACTGATAAAAGCTACAACCATGGATTGTTTTTTGTTGTATTCTACATGAAATTGCACACATTTCTATATATAAAACTTTATGTAATGGCTAATTTAAAATAAAAATGGTACAAACATTACGACAATCATACAAAAAAATTTATGATTTTTCGGAAGAGTTACCGCGAGGACGTAAAGAAAACGTTTTTTTTCATAAATGCACCATAAATCGAAATATTGTGCAAGAGACTTCCAATTTGTTACAAAATAAAGGTAATTGATTGAATATTACTAGAATGTAAGAGTTTTAGCTTACAATTGCGTTTTTCGACCATTTCAGTCGAGTCAAACTTGACCGAAGGTTGATATTTTGGCATTTATTGTTATTTATATGAAAATATTTCAAAACTGATAAAAGCTACAAACATGGATTGTTTTTAGTTGTATTCTACATGAAATTGCACACATTTCTATATATAAAACTTTATGTAACGGCTAATTTAAAATGGTGCAAACATTACGACAATCATACGAAAAAATTTGATTTTTCGGAAAAGTTACCGCGCGGACATGAGGAAAAAGTTTTTTTTCATAAATTCACCATAAATCGAAATATTGTGCTAGAGACTTCCAAATTGT
>NC_087214.1:39616868-39663311 GCF_015104395.2 Macrobrachium nipponense | reverse complement strand
CCTTCGTCTTCAACGACACATAGTGTTGTTTCTCCTTAGCTGAGAATCAACTATACTATGAGATATCTTGCCATGAGGGACCTCTGGTCTCTAGAAGCAATTGACTTTCGCCTGTTGGGCACATGCCTTAAGAGAATCATCGCCTCGCCTTCTGGCATCGGTGACGAACAAATTATTTGTTTAGTCTCTTGGCATAACCCTTTTAAGGCGAAGGTCACGTGACTTGCTCGGGTGCTTGGACAACTTGCCTCCTACCGAACGCAGTCAGTCGGCAGCTGTCAGAGCGCCCAAGTCTGTTACGAACTTCGCTGTGGACTTAGTTCGGTTGTTCCATAACAGTCTTTTCTTCGTCCTAACGGCTTGTCACAGTACCCATACCATCGACACCCACCATTGAGTGTCGGTGTCCTATCCACTACCGAGAAGAAGAACTTCACTGCTTGGGGATAGGAGAATGTGAGACTTCGCTGCAGACGGATAGACCAGTATGGGTACAGGACATCACCGAAGTCGAGAAGAGGGATAGGTCATACGACCATTCCCTTCTTTTCCTCTGAGGTAATTGCATGACTTTTCCTGCGAAGTCAAGCATCCAGGGATGGGGATTCGTGACGCTCGATTTCGTACCGACTTCGTAGCGAAGACTCAGAACCCTTCGGTTCCTGACGATCGGTTAGAGTCCTCACAATCCCCTCCTAATGGACTTCACCGCCTTCGATGCGAAGGAGATGCTGCTTTGTCCTGTGAAAGCGCGACCGCGCTTTCTGAAGAAACTCGACATCCCAGGCTGAGTGTTGAAGACTCTTCGTCAGCACCAAGATGACCTAGAAGTACACTCCCTCGAGTTACACAAGAACTTCTCCGTGGCGCAGGTACTGAAGGCAGGGGTCTGGTACAACCAGACCACCGGCACCTCCTTCTACCTTTTGGATATTGCCCACAGGTCCTTGGATCGTTTTCCTTGGGACCCGTGGTGGCTGCTCAACACGTTGTGTAGCTAACCCAGACCCTAGCAGGCTTACCTTACAGACCTTACAGACCTTACATCTTGTTCGGGTTGCCCCAGGTCCCTCAGTGTGAGGCACCTCTAATGTCTACCAGAGAGTTGCTAGTACATCTTCCGGTATATTTTGCATCTTCCAATCTTGGATGGTCTGGGATGCAGTTTAGATATTTGTCGAGCTTATTCTTAAACATCTACGCTCACTCCTGATATATCCTCAGATGAGCTGGCAACGCATTGAATAGACGCTGCATTATCGATGCTGGTGCGTAGTGGATTAATGTCCTGTGTGCTTTCCTTATTTTTCCTGGTATAGTTTTGGGCACTATTAATCTACCTCTGCTTGCTCTTTCTGATATTTTTAGTTCCATGATATTTTCTGCTATTCCTTCTATCTGTTTCCATGCCTGAATTATCATGTAGCGTTCTCTTCTCCTTTCCAGACTATATAATTTTAAGAATTGTAGTCTTTTCCCAGTAGTCTAGTCCTTAACTTCTTCTATTCTAGCTGTAAGGACCTTTGTACACTCTCTATTTGTGCAATATCCTTTTGATAGTGTGGGTACCATATCATATTGCAATATTCAAGTGGACTACGAACATATGTTTTATAAAGCATAATCATGTGTTCAGCTTTTCTTGTTTTGAAGTGCCGTAACAACATTCCCATTTTTGCTTTACATTTTGCCAACAGAGTTGCTATTTGATCATTGCATAACATGTTCCTATTCATCATCACACCAAGGTCTTTAACTGCTTCCTTATTTGTGATGGTCTCATTATTAGGTCCCTATATGCATATAGCTTTCTTTCTCTGTCTCCATAATTTATTGATTCAAATTTATCAGAGTTAAATACCATCCTATTTACCTCTGCCCAATCATATACTTTGTTAAGGTCTCTTTGTAGTGCGTTCCTATCTTCATCACAAGTAATTTCTCTACTTATTCTTGTGTCATCTGCGAAACTACTCACTACCGAATCCTTAACATTATTGTCTATGTCTTCAATCATAATAACAAACAGTATTGCAGCTAACACCGTACCTTGCGGCACACCGGATATTACCTTGGCTTCATCCGATTTCTCGTGCGTTTGCAATAAACTATCTGTTTTCTGTTGTGTAAAAATTCTTTTAACCATCTTCCTACTTTATCCACGATATTGTGTTTTCTAATTTTCTTCGCTAATATATTATGGTCTACTTTATCAAAAGCTTTTGCAAAGTCTAAATAAACCACATCTGTTTCATTTCCGCTTTTCATATTTTTGAATATGTTTTTTCACGTGGACTAACAGTTGGGTTTGTGTACTTTTTCCGGGTACGAAACCATGTTGTCCTTTATTAAACAAATTATTTTTTATTAAATGTTTCATAATATTTTTTCTTCATTACCCTTTCATACACTTTCATAATATGTGATGTTAGACTCACAGGCCTATAATTACTGCCTCTAGTCTTGATCCACTTTGAAAGTAGGGGTAAATATATGCTAATCATATATCTTGCCTGTATCTACACTTTGTCTTAATAATATTGCAAGTGGCTTTGCGATAGAATGAAACTACTTTCTTTAACAAAATAGCAGGAATTCCATCTGGCCCTGCAGCAGCTTCCATTTTTAATTTCATTAATAGCCTGCACAATATCAGCTTCATTAATTATCTATGTCAGCTAAATATTCACTATTTTCATCCCTTCATTCTATATTCATTATCTTCATTATCTATTCTAGGGGTGAATTCTCTCTTATATCGTTCTGCCAGTATGTTGCAAATTTCCTTTTTTTCATTCGTTAATCTCCCTTCAATTCTCAGAGGGCCTATTTCTATTCTTCTTTTATTCATCTTCTTCGCATATGAGTATAATAGTTTGGGGTTTGCTTGATATTTAATAGGGTTTTTTCTTCCAAGTCCCACCCGTTTTTTCATTTTCTTTTGATTGTATAATCTTTTGTCTGCATTTTCTATCTTACTTTTTAGTTCTATAACTTTCCATGCATTTTTTTCTTTGCAAGACCTTTTTTCCATTTTCTGATTTTCTGAACAAGATCCTTCTGTCTCTTGGTATGCTGAATGATGTTTACAGTGGGCATCGCTTATTCACGGATCAGTATTCACGGATCCAGTTAATCACGGGTTTTTTCTGGACCGTTTCTCATGTTACATCATGGTATGAATCGCTGCATCACGGGTTTGTTGTGTTGCGTATGCGATGTTTTTTTCGGTAGGCTAACCCTCGCCGTGGTCCGATAAACTACCAACATTCATTTAAAGACTCATATAATGATATTAACTGACAATAAAGGTAATAAAACCACTCTCACCAATATATTATTGTCCTATCTTCGAAATAAATAGCCTATTCAAGGTTTATGTACAACGTTCATGGTAGGCTAAGCGTAGTTGCAGTGCGATAACCACCAACGTACAACAAACATTCACATTATGATATTAACTGACAATAAAGGTAATAAAACCATTCTTTTACCATATATATTATAGTCATATCTTCATAATAAATAGCCTATTCAAAGACTAATTCCACATCATTACACTCAACTTATCGTCGGAGTGGCCAGCCACAAAATGTAAGCATACCTTTACGTATTGAAAAATGGTTTATGTATACGGTTGCGTTCAAAGCGACATTTTTTGTTTGATAAACTTTAGAAATTTTAATAGTAGTGGTAGTGTAATTACAGTAGTAATAACATTAAGGCTAAAATTAATTCGAACTTCATTATTATTTTGGCAGTATTCGATATATCTTCTCTGAACAATGAAGTCATACAAACGCTATTTGTCATAGATTATCGTAAGTATTGCTGTTTGTTATTGGCGACGAAGCGTAAACGAAATACATAAAAGCATTTTTTACCTTATATATTATCGTCATATCTTCATAATAAAAAGGCTATTCGTGGAGTAATTCCATATCAGTGAAATCAATTTGATCTATGCGAGGCCAGCCAGCTGACAAAATGTACGTACGTATATGAAAATCAAATTATGATAGCGTTCACAGCAAGATTCTCTTTCGAAATTTTTATAGTACTATTCATGCTACGTAGTAATAATGTTTGGAATATACGTAACATTAATTTTCAATACAAAATATATCGTTATTTTGGTAGTGAATATGTTAGAATTATCATACATACACTGCATTGTTATGGTTTGTGGCAGTAATAAAACCACCAAAATATCGTTCTCCTTTAAGTCGTCATATCTTCATAATAAAAAGGCTATTCGTGGAGTAATTCCATATCAGTGAAATCAATTTTATCTAAGCGAGGCCAAGCCAGCTGACAAAATGTACGTACGTATATGAAAATCAAATTATGGTAGCGTTCACTAGCAAGATTATCTTTCGAAATATTTATAGTACTATTCATGCTACGTAGTAATAATGTTTGGAATATGTGTAACATTAATTTTCAATACAAAATATCATCGTTATTTTGGTAGTGAATAATAGTTTAGAATTATCATACATACACTGCATTGTTATGGGCAGTGATAAAACAACCAAAATAACGTTCTCCTTTAAGTCAACGCGTTTAGGAAAAACATGACATAGAATCGACTTTGCGACTTCGTTCACTTTGATATTTTTAACGATACAATAACTATCATTTGTACTACTAAAACCATCTTCACATAAGTAATTTTTCGTAAGATATGTGTTGTTGCAAAAGCTAGCTTATACATAAAAGGCTTTTATAATTTAAGTCATCTTAGATATACATATGTACCCAAACTCATTGTTGTGGGGAATTTACTACTGTTTCTCGGATATTGAAATACTTTAGCATCATTCAAACACTTTAATAATATAATGCATAAATACTAGGCTATACATATTTACATCGTATACAAATACTACATACTACAGTTATATACACATACTTTTATATACAAAGTTTAACAGTTATATACACATACTTTTATATACAAGTTAATCATATGAGTAGTGATCAGACGACAGCTGTGCACTGGACTACGTACGTACTACTTGGAAGATAAAAACAAACAAAAATTTTGTTGTTGTTAGTCGCCGGGATAGATTAACATTTTTTCCAGAGATTAAAGAGCTGAATTTTGTTTTTGAAGGTATGTCCCAACAACCGCGTTAGTAAATAGGTATCATCTTCTAAGGAAATTTTTTTTTCTCTCTTCTTTTTGCGGAAGAATCTCAAGCCATTTTTGCATTCAAAGTAATGAGAAGGAATCATTCTATTCTTCATGAAATCAGTAAAATACTTACACTAATAATAAAAACTAAAACTACGTACTGTATGCAAAACACATACATCATCGTTAGCTTTCGTGTGTGCAAACGTTCATTCTAAAAAATTACAGAGTAGTATAACTAACACCTGATTGGTTGGTTGGTAGCCATGGAGATCTGTTATCCAATGACTGCCCTCTGCTTCTGTTCTATTTATAGACATATGGCATGGATGGCACTAGGGTTGAACGTTACCATGTTCGTGATTTTCTGACTGCTGACGGCAAAAATTACTCAATAATTTTCTTTATATAATTATTCCTTCGTGAAAAACAATAATATAATAACGCGGTTGACATACCTTCAAAACAAAAATTCAGCTCTTTAATCTCTGGAAAAATGTTAATCTATCCCGGCGACTAACAACAACAAAATTTTTGTTTGTTTTATCTTCCAAGTAGTACGTACGTAGTCCAGTGCACAGCTGTCGTCTGATTACTACTCATATGATTAACTTTGTATATAAAAGTATGTTTATATAACTGTTAACTTTGTATATAAAAGTATGTGTATATAACTGTATGTAGTATTTGTATACGATGTAAATATGTAGCCTAGTATTTATGCATTATATTATTAAAGTGTTTGAATGATGCTAAAGTATTTCAAATACCGAGGAAACAGTAGTAAATTTCCCCACAATGAGTTTGGGTGCATATGTATATCTAAGATGACTTAAATTATAAAAGCCTTTTGTGTATAAGCTAGCTTTTGCAACAACACATATCTTACGAAAAATTACTTATGTGAAGATGGTTTTAGTAGTACAAATGATAGTTATTGTATCGTTAAAAATATCAAAGTGAACGAAGTCGCAAAGTCGATTCTATGTCATGTTTTTAACTTTAACGTATAGTGGTATGAAAAATACCAGTGTGTCGTAGCGATGCGTCATCATATAGTGGTATGAAAATACCACATGGTGTTGTAGCGATACGTAATCACAAAGTACAAATCCTTTTCCCGGACCATCCTCAGAATTTTACGACTCTTCAACTTCAAGATCGATATGGTGAAATATTATATAGTCATACTTATTGTTAAAATTCACCAGTTGAACTGCAAAACATTATTATATTGATTGATGTACATATATTTTTTGTGTTTTACGGAATGTTTTGTTTTGAAAAATAATACCTATTATGAACATATGGTATTAATTGTTCCACTTATTATAGGTGATCTTAATTATCTCACATTCATTTAACAGTATTATATTAATATTTATTTAAATAAACTGTAATTAATAAATAACAATAATGAAAAACATAAAGGGAAAAATGTTTTTGCTGCAGTAGTGGTGTTTGTTTGATTATGCATCTGACCTCACATTTCCCGAAATCTGCAAAAATTCCAAAAACCGAAACATCGGAATGTGTGTTTACTGCACATTTTTTTAAACAGCACACAATGTCTACACATTTACTGATACCCGTTGGTGAAAGACAAATTACAGTACGTACGTATTTA
Organism: Macrobrachium nipponense; assembly: GCF_015104395.2. Classification (NCBI taxonomy): domain Eukaryota; kingdom Metazoa; phylum Arthropoda; class Malacostraca; order Decapoda; family Palaemonidae; genus Macrobrachium; species Macrobrachium nipponense. The sequence continues at coordinate 39,656,544 of NC_087214.1, read as the reverse complement.
TCCTGAGAGAGAGAGAGAGAGAGAGAGAGAGAGAGGAGAGAGAGAGAGAGAGAGAGAGAGCGAGAGAGAGAGAGAGAGAAGAGGAGAGAGAGAGAGAGAATGATTAAGGACTCCAAGGCGTGTTATTTTTTACAATTATTTTATTATCTTGGGATTTTTTTAATCTTGAGATTTTCTATTAAATTCTCGAGATTAATAAGAAAATTAAACGTAACTTGACTAGCATCAGCACACATCTGAATGACTCGGCCATTAGCAGGCTAAACACCAACCTTATGAACTTGCATGATACATAGATACATGACAAAACACACCACTGTTTATTGGTGAAAATTTGGGGGTCGCACGATATGGGAGATTGCACGTTATTCGAGTATACACAATATGTGATTTTTTTTAGCCTTTTATGGAACAAAATCTAGCAAGAAATTGCCTTGCCATTCCCAGTTGGCAACACTGGCCTACTCACGTTTGTCCAACGTTTGTCCAAGGTTGGTTTGTTGTTATGAAATGTGGTGTGCGGCGCGTCTTTAAATTGTACTCATATAAACAAGTTAATTATGTGGCATCCGAAAAGCCCTGATTCTTTTACTCTTATGGGAAAGACGCCTAAAGGTCAGATGAAGGTTTTTACGTGGAAGATACGATTAACGTGTTGTGACGAAGGGAAGAGATGTTTCGCTGCATACTGTTGGTAGCATTATCGTTATTATATTACTGGATTGCACTGCAAAATCGTCGCCATCTTTTATCAACATAGATTGTTGTGAGTACCCATATGATTTACATAATTTTGATAGTTCTCTTACCACTCATCCTCTCTTTCCTTGTGAAAAAAAAAAGAGGCCCACCATGCATGTAGGCTTCTGGCTGTAATCCCTAGGCTAGTAGGCTACATAGGTATGTACAGTAGTACATATACTACATTTATTTTTTAAGGCTAATTTTGTACATAACTTTAAAACTGTCTTGAATTTAGTTTTAGGTGATAGTTGAAAACATATGTTTGTTTGAACTAAAGTAGGCAGTTATAAACATTGGAATAGTGCTCTTGGGTGGGTTAACTATTAAAGTAGGCAGTTTTAAGCAATTTTTTGAGGGGGGTATCAGGATAACACGGGTATTTACTTATCACGGGGGGTTCTTGGCCCTATCCCCCGTGGATAACGAGGCCCCACTGTACTTTTCTTCTTCGGTATATATTTTTTCCACTATTATCTCCAATATTTTATATAATATCTCCGTATTTACCCTTATGTCATCACTTACGAAAATGTTTATCCCAATCTTTGTTTAATTCTTCATTAATTTCTGACCATTTTTATTTTATATTTTTACTGTAGAAGTTGTATTTCCCATATCCTTCCCACTTTTTCATTTCTTGCTTATCTCTATTTTCACTTGCTTTGGAATGAACTGTTAATTCTATGACATTATGGTCTGAAATACTCGCATTATAAACTATTATTTCTTTAACATAATTCATCTCGTTCACAATACTAGGTCTAAAGTATTTTCCTTTCTTGTTGGCAGGTGATTTATTTGTTGAATGTTGTATTCTAGTAGCATATCTAATAGCTTTTCAAATTGCCTCTTATCTTCTGCACTACTATTACTCTCTTTTTTATGTATAAGTACAACCACAATCTCCTATTCGTTCTTTCCATTCTACGAAAGGAAAGTTGAAGTCACCATATAGGAGAATAGTCCAGTCCTTGTGATTTCTACATATATCATCCAATTTTTCAATTATTAAGTCAAACTCTTTAGTATTAGGAGGTCTATATATTACTATGTTCATCAATTTTTCAGATTCAAAATTCTACCGCTATTAGTTCACATTCTGAGTTACTATATTTCTCATATATTTTCCTTGTTTTTTGTCTTTCCCATATATTGCGGTTCCCCCTTGATTCCTATTTTTTCTATCTGATCTATAAGTTTTGGAACCCTTTTATTTGATCATCATTCCCAGTCTCTTGGGAATACCAGGTTTCACTTATATTCATTATATCTATTTCTTTTCATTTGGGTTAGTTCTTCTAAGTACTCTATTTTTCTTTTTGAGTTACTCGTAACTAAACCCTGCGCATTCATCACTATGATGGTTTGCTCGTGTTTTCTCCTTCATTTAATACTGGTAGTAATAAGGATTTTTCCCATGTTTCTTTCCTGTTCTGGTATGTTGTTCTTTTTTTCATTTCCAGAAATTCTGACATTAAAAAATCCAACTTTTCCATAATATTTGATCTTCCTTCATCATAATTATTCATTTTGTGTCTGAATCTGCAATTTTCTCCGTTTCTGCAATATCCTCTGCATAATAAATACAGTTATTATCTCTTGAGGTAGATTCGGAGCTGATGCTTTGAAATTTTTTGCTGACACCTCTGCATATCTCATTGGTGGTTTGCTTTTCTCTTTTACCTGATATTCTTGATTTCTCTCTTTATTTGTTTCTTTCTTATTTTGGATTTTATTACTTGTTGGTTATTTATTTGATTATGATTCATGGCTACAGGGTGCATATATTTGCATTTTTTTGTCGAACTTACATCCTTTTCCTTCTTTTTTGTTTTAGGTTTTTACATATTTTGGATGCAGATCTCTGCAATCATCCCCATATCCATCTAAGTATGCACATTTACCATATATTTCATAGTTTGACATATCTTAGGATGTTTGTAGTAACATCTTTCTCCAAATCTGCAATTCCCTCTTTTTCAAAAGGTTGCAGATTTTGTCTTTCTTGTCTATTTTTCCTCTTTCCCGTCATTGTATAGATCTGGGTAGAGCCTCTTCGGGATTTGCTTTTCTGTTGTCATATCGTAATTTTATTTCTTCGTAGGTATGCTGCTTTATTGCCTCATATGTAGTATCAATGAGTATCTCTGCATCCATACTTTTATCTTGTTCTTTGTTTTCCTTATTTTTTCTGTCATTTCATTTTTGTTTACTTCTCTTCCGTTTTCCTTTTCTTCTTCTTCTTCTTCTTCTTCCTCTTCCTTCTTCTTCTTCATCCTCAACTATTTGTACATTCAATCTTGATTTAATAACATTGTCTATCCATGATAGACATGTTGACAAAAAATTCTTGTATCTTTTCTCAAATCTTGTATTACCTCAGCACACTGTGGATGGGTCGGAATGTTGCATGCAGCACATTTTCTGATTAGGTTTTGTGGATTGACTATGCTATACCAAACCTTACACAGTTTGCATGCTTTTGGCATTCTTTTTCCTAATGCATCAATTAGGATATTCACAAGATTCACCTTATTCATTTTCTTTGTCGGAATATGTTGGTTTATGTATATTTTCTTTATGAGTCTCTTGACCACTTGGATTTTATGGAACTTCTTCAATTATTTTCAAGATGTTTTCATTAGATTTGTTCCAGTTTTGAAGGATTATATCCTTCTAATATATCTATGAATGCTTTTGTATCTTTTTGGTTAGGACTGTTGCTGATTTCATAGATGAGAAATGCCAGTTCCCTTCCTGCTACCTCATCATATTGCGAATCTGCTAAACACGCCAAATTACGCCACCTTTTCCCGCAGTTGGAACTTACTGCCATCTTGTTCTGATTTATAGTATTACACTTGATAAACTAACTTAGAAGACGTTTTATCCTACTATTTTCACACTAATCTTATCACCGATAGTTCACGAACACTTCTAGATATTTCTCAAATTCTAGTCGTATGTTAAACTTGTGATATCTGTTGATTATTGTGACTTCACGCGGGTACGTCTCACCAAGCATCGAGTCCTGGTGTGACTGTAAGAATAGATAAGTGAATGAGAGAGTGACTGGCTTCTCTTCCTATCTTTTTCTCCCCCCCCTCTACCCTGTGGGTAGAGGGATAACGGTCATCACCTTGCTGGATAAGGACGAGATGCCGGTGAGCTACTCGACAGAGGCCCCATCCTATCCCTTTCACTAGGGATGGGAGCGGAATATCCACCACTTCCTCCTACAAAGGGGGGGAAGTGGATGCCAACAAGAGACAAACCATAACTTTTTATGTTGGCCTCTTGCAAATAGGAACTTGTTCTTGTTTGCTGGTACGAAGAGATACGCTTGCCTCTCTCTTAGTACTTGGTCCAGAGGTCTGACCATTGATCCTGCGGTGCACACCCCGATCAATCGGACAGAGGCTTGGATCCCTCCCTCGCTCTTACGACCAGGGAGGCATTCCAAGGTTGGGCGAACACCAGTCTGTTCACAAAAGACTCAGATTCCTCCCACCAAGAAGTGAGTCTTCCTGTTGTAAAAGGACCGAAGGTTTGTATGCCGTGTCGGAACAAATGACAATTTGTCGAAAAATTGCATTTTCCTAACTATACAAACCTGAGGTCCTTTTACACATAGTCCCACCTCATGCCAACCCCTCACTCTGCAGTTTTTGCTTGGGCCAAAAGCAAAAGTGATTTGTTATCCTCCCAGTCGCGCGCGCGCAGCCTGTCGGACAAGCAGTTAACTACCGAACCCCTTGTTCGAAAGCTTACGACCTATCCAGCTGCCGCTAGTACCTTCCTATTGTAAAAGGACCTCAGGTTTGTATAGTTAGGAAAAATGCAATTTTGGACAAATTGTCATTTTATAGAGGCACAGTGTCCTTAGAGCATCTTTAGGCGTTTTCCTGCTTCGAGTTCCTTGCATCAGAAGCTTTTAGGCCATGGTTGGTCTTTCAGATATGCTCCCTCGTCTTTAAGGTTACTTTCCTCTACTTATACGATACGATAATTGTTAATATCAACTAATTCTCCGTTCAATGCATATTGACTTACGATATTCAGTATGGAGAGAAATCGAATAAAATTAACCAACGGTTAGCCTAGTATTCACGATGATATATCGTATGCATATTCAGTAGCCTAGCCTAGCCTAAAGTATTCGCTGTACAACATATCGGTAGTTATTTTTATATTGGCTAACGCTGTAGGCTCAAGGCATTCTGACTTCGGATAATTCAGTACAGGTGTAATTGTAAACGAACGAGAATCCGATCTGAGGATAATTAATATGAATGTAATCGAACATAATGAAGATCGGATTCTGTCCGACTAAAGCATTATAATTGTATTATATGTATCATCATATTAGCGTAGTATAAACACTAACTCGGCAGTCATTCACGCTGGAATCGGCGGATGACGAATACGTGTTTGCGTCGCCGTATCCATCTCATTCTCTCCTAATTGCCTAAAATGACTTAACGTAACAACACTCTTACTTATGCCAAGTTTGTACAAACGTCTTGAAGGAGACGTGTGTTCAACTATGTTGACATTTAACATAGTCAATGAGGTATCTATCTTGGGGCATATAATCAGATGTCAGATATAAGGAATTCGTATGTATGACGTCTTCATACGTTTAACAGACTATTGCCGTCAGTAATTACATTGCGCTTATGTATGACGTCTTCATACGTTTAACAGACTATTGCCGTCAGTAATTACATTGCGCTTATGTCAATTACAGTTACAAATTATTATCAGTCTTATTATCAAATTACAATGACAACTGAAATTAATATTAGGCCTAATAAAGTTGATTTAATTACCTTTAAATATTATTTTTGTACATGAACTTTCCTGTCAGATATATACTTAGCTTTACGTCTTTGACGTCACGACAGAATTCAAAACTCGCGGCACACGCGACAGGTAGGTCAGGTGATCTACCTTACCCGCCGCTGGGTGGCGGCTGTAAGAACCAATCTCCCTTTCCAGTCAGAATTTTTCTGTCGCCGGTGACGACTACACCTGTGGTTGTTACCTCCTGACAGCTTTATTCGATTCTCGTTGCCTTGGATTTATTTGGACTGACTTTCGGTGAAGTACCTGATCTTGTTGGCTTGGCATACGCGCTTGTGGATTGTTTTTTGACTATTGGTTTGGATTTTTCTTTGATTTCAAGATGTCTGATGTAGAGGTTAAGAAATCTACTATGTTTAGGGTGTGCTCTATAGATGAATGCAAGGTGAGGCTACCGAAAGCTACGGTAGATCCTCACACAGTATGCTTGAAATGTAGGGGTAAAGAATGTTCTTTTATTAACCCGTGTAATGAGTGTGAGAAGTTGGATGAAGGTGAATGGAAGTCTCTTTCTTCCTACTTGAGGAAGTTGGAGAAAGACAGGGTGAGAAAAGCTTCGTCTAGAAGTTCTAGTAAGTCTCGTATTAGCGAGGTAGAAGAGAGCCTGAAAGAAATGTCTCGGCTGAGAGACTACCTTTTACAGAGACCCACGCGTCTCGATCTAAGTTTGTGGATCATGGTAGACGCCTGTCTCCAAGTAGGCGATCTTCTCCAGGGATTCGCATCTCCAGTTAGGTAGGGCAAGCCAAGAGCCTAGTAGGCGTTCTCCTCATGTTAGGCGCAGTTCGCCAGGCAGCCGCTCTCCTTTTGACAGGCGCATGGATTCTGTTAGGCGCCGTGAGCATAGTAGGCTCTCCTCTCCTAGCAGGCGCTCCCCTTTGGACTCCCGTGTATCTAGGAGCAGACTTCAGGATCACAGAGGACTCACTCATCGGAGTAGGAAGGACGCATTCGATAGGAGCTCTCCCGAAGCTTTGGCTTCCCCTGATAGGCGCCAGACGGCTGCCAGACACTCACTAGATAGACGCACTTCTTTAGAGAAGTCCAGCTGCTCTCGTAAAGAAGCCGAAGGTTCGTCGGTGGATGAAGTGGAACCTTCAGAAGAGGACTTAGTTAAGGATTCTTCGGTCTCGTCTTACAAGATCCTGACAGACCTCCTTCTTCAAGAGTTTGGAGACGCTCTTACTCCCGTCGCTCCTCCTTCTCCTCTCTCGTTATTCTCGACTTCTAAGAAGACGAAGGTTTCCTCCTGTGTGAGGATGAAGCCAACCATCTCGATGAAGAAGGCTTTGAGAGGTTTTTGGTGATTGGCTTCTTTCTAAGGAGAGAAAGGGAAGACTGTGTTTTCTTTCCCCACTTCCAAGCTTACGGGCAGACTAGGCTTTTGGTATGAGTCTGGAGAACCCCTAGGCCTGGGCCTACCGTCATCTGCAGACGCGGACTTCTCTTCACTGGTGGATGCGCACGATGCGCGGCTCTCTTGTCAGCTAAGACTACCTGGGCTATGAACGAGCTCGACCACCTGTTGAAGGGAATGTTTCAGAGTCTTGGAAGTCTTCAACTTCCTTGACTGGTCTTTGGGGGTCTTGGCTAAAAAGACTCAGAACCCGGATTCCATTTCGCCCGAGGATCTCAACAGTGTACTGACGTGCATGGATAGGCAGTTAGAGATGGAACGAGCGAAGTAGCCTCCCTGTTTGGAGCAGGGGTTCTTAAGAAAAGATCAGTCTTCTGCTCTTTTCTTACAAAGTCCGTTTCGCATGCTCAAAGAGCCTCGCTAACTCTATTCGCAACTCTCGCCGCTTCTCTTCCCAAAAAAGATAATCCAGGACATCTCAGGAGCTATCTCTGCGAAGGCGACTCAAGACATGCTCACTCAGTCTGCCCGGAAACCTAGGACCTCCTTCCAGAACGAAGACTAAGAAGGAGACTCCAGCTAGACAGGAGCCCTTTCGAGGGGGCCCTCCTTCTAGAGCCTCTACCTCAAGAGGTAATAGACCCTTCAAGAGAGGAAGATCCTTCTCGCGCTCATCCAGAGCTAAGAAGTAGGGAAGTAGTCCTCCAGACATCAGTAGGTGCCAGGCTTCTAAAATTCGCAGAAGCCTGGGCAAAGCGAGGAGCGGACAACTGGTCCCTCTCGATTATCCGGAAAGGATATCTGATTCCCTTTGCAGAAAGACCACTTTGACGACGACTCCGAGGGAGTTGGTGGCCAAGTACAGGGATCCCATCATGAGCCAAGCTCTAACGCAGGCAGTAGAACAAATGTTAGAGAAAGAGGCTATAGAGCTAATGAGCGACCCATGCTCAGCGGGCTTTTACAACCGCCTGTTTCTAGTTCCAAAAGCCTCAGGAGGATGGAGACCGGTTCTGGATGTAAGCGCCTGAATTTTTTTGTAGAAAAGAGGAAGTTCGCATGGAGACGACATCCTCAGTGTTGGCGCTCTTCGTCCAGGGGATTGGATGGTGTCCCTAGATCTTCAGGACGCTTACTTCCATGTGCCGATCCATCCTTCTACAAGGAAATACCTCAGGTTCATGATGGGAGGAAGGATATTCCAATTCAGAGCCTTGTTTTTTCAGCCTTTCAACAGCCCCTCAGGTCTTCACAGGACTAATGAAAAATGTAGCAAGATGGCTTACATTTGGAGGGAGTCAGGGTGTCCCCTTTACTTGGACGACTGGCTGATCAGAGCCAAGTCACAGAAAAGATGTTTGGAGGACCTACAAAAAGACCCTTTCATGGCGAGTTCTCTGGGACTTTGGTGAACTTTCAAAAGTCTCAGTTAATCCCCAGTCAAGATCGTATCTATCTGGGGATTCGGATGGTTTCTCTGGATTTTCGGGCTTTTTCCTTCTCCAGAAAGGATAGCCCGAGGGTCAGAGAAAGTCAAAGCCTTCTAGAGAAAGACGTATGCACAGCGAGGGAGTGGATGAGTTTGTTGGGGACACTCTCGTTGTTTGGAGCAATTCCTTTCTCTAGGAAGGTTGCACCTCAGACCTCTCCAGTTGTTCTTTCTACATCAAAACTGGAGGTGTCGTTTGCAAAACCTAGAGTTCTCCTTCAAGATTTCAAGAGAAATCAAGAAGGACCTCTCTTGGTAGGCGAACCCTCTCAGGTTTGCAGAAGGATGTCCCTTCACATTCCGAACCCCAACCAAGTGTTGTATTCCGACGCATCGGAAACAGGTTGGGGAGCAACGCTCGGCTCAAGAAGTGTCAGGCACCTGAAAGAAAGAACAGGTGACCTGGCACATCAACAAGAAAAGAGCTGATGGCTGTTTGGCTAGCTTTGAAAGCATTCGAGCCCGCTACGTCCTAGCTTCGGCAGTTCAGAGCAACTCGGACAACACCACGGCCCTGGCATACTCAGGAGCAAGGGGGGACTCACTTCTTCTCCCTGTACGAGACAGCAAAAGATCTTCTGCTGTGGGCAGAGGAAAGGAAGATTTGTCTCCTTACCAGGGCAGTGTCAGTAGATGCTTTTCTCCTAGATTGGAAGGGCCTAGACACGTATGCTTTTCCTTTTCCTCCCTTCAAGATACTGGGAGAAACTCTCAAGAAGTTTGCAGAATCGGAGGCAGTAAGGATGACTCTGGTAGCCCCGTTTCTGGCCCGCACAAGTATGGTTCACAGAGGTACTGGAATGGTTTTTAGGTAGATTTTCGGAGAACATTACCACAGAGGATCGATCTGCTCAAGAACAACCCCACTTCGACAGGTATCACAGAAACCTCCCCGCTCTCGGTCTGACTGGAAACTTCACACTGTCAAAAGTTTGGTCAGAACGAGAGGGTTTTTTCTGCAAGAGTTGCAACGGCTATCGCAGCAGCAAGAAGGCCTTCTACCCTTAGAGTCTACCAATCGAAGTGGGACATCTTTCGACGGTGGTGTAGGAACCATCACTTTTCCTCTTCTAGTACCTCTGTAACCCAAATAGCAGACTTCTTACTTTTCCTTAGGGAGAAAAGTGGACTGGCGGTATCAACCATTAAAGGTTATCGTAGCATGCTGGCTGCAGTGTTTAGGCACAGAGACTTAAACATTTCAGAAGACAAGGACCTTCATGATCTAATAAGATCTTTTGAAACATCCAAAAAGGTTTCGCCAGAGATTCCGAGTTGGAATCTGGATGTAGTGCTATGCTTCCTTAGGTCCACTAAGTTCGAACGCCTCAGTCTGCCTCTTTTAGAGACCTCACGAGGAAGACACTTTTTCTCATGGCATTGGCTTCCGCAAAGAGGATTAGTGAACTCCATGCAATTGAAGGGAAAGTGGGGTTCAGAGGAGATGCAGCTATCTGTGCATTCCTGCCTTCGTTCTTGGCTAAGAACGAGAACCCTCAAATCCTTGGCCTAGGAGCTTTGAAGTCCGAGGTTTGTCTGCCTTAGTAGGCGAGGAAGCAGAGAGGTCACTTTGCCCAGTACGAAGTTTAAAGTTTTATCTTCAGAGAAAGAAGAAACTTAAGGGCAATGATGTCAACCTTTGGTGCTCTGTAAGAGATCCAAGGAGGGCTCTTTCGAGGAATGCGCTTTCTTTCTTCATCAGAAGCCTGGTGAAAGAAGCACATGCGATATGTGATGAAAGTCAATTCAAGCTTCTGAAGGTCAAAGCTCATGAGGTAAGAGCGATTGCCACTTCATTAACTTTCAATAAAAACATATCCCTGAGTAATATTATGAAGGCAACATTCTGGCGTTGCAACTCAGTCTTCGCAAACCACTATCTGAGAGACGTCAAAATTACGTATGAAAGTGCTTTGCGTTAGGCCCGTACGTATCGGCGGATTCGTGCTGGGGCAGGGAGCTGAGACATATCCTTTGTAGTATATTTTTTCCCCCTTGTTTAGGTTGTAAGTTTTTTGGTTGTTTGAAAGAGCATGCGGGTAGGCATGTCTTTCATGTCGTATGTCTAACAATGATTAGATTGGTTAGGTGATCGGTTTTTAGTTTAAGCTCCTTGCAATGATAGTGGTTAGGTTCTGTCATATAAGAGGGCGAATCCCCTTTGACAAGATCCTGCTCGGATTCTATCAAGTAAGCGGATACCAAATCCCTTTGATAGACCCAAAGAGTCTGTCAGCTGTAGGTCTTGCCCTCACTGAAGCTCTTCAGGCAACGCAGACTCATAGACAGTAACTACGAAGTCTTCTGCCTAAACAGGTAAGAACCAAGGTTGTATTTTACATCCTACAACAAGTGTTGTTTCCCCCTTTTTTCCATATTTATATTGCTGTCTCTTTCCCTCCACCAAGGGTGTCAATCAGCTAAGTATATATCTGACAGGAAAGTTCATGTACAAAAATGTTATTGTTAGTATACAATAAGGTTTTGTACATACTTACCTGGCAGATATATACGATTGATGGCCCTCCCAGCCTCCCCTCAGGAGACAGGTGGAAGAGAAAAATTCTGGCTGGAAAGGGAGATTGGTTTTTTTTTTTTTTTTTTTTTTTTTTTTTCTTACAGCTGCCACCCTAGCGGCGGGTAAGGTAGATCACCGACCTACCTGTCGCGTGTGGGCCGCGAGTTTTTGAATCTGTCGTGACGTCAGAGACGTAAAGCTAAGTATATATCTGCCAGGTAAGTATGTACAAAACCTTATTGTATACTAACAATAACATTTTATTACTTTTCAATTAAATTACAATTACACTAGCTTGTCGTCAAACAGCACTATTGTAAGGAGGTGTTGCTTAGACAGACAAGGATGCCGGCTAGTCTGTTTTTTTTCCTTGACTCCAGATTCAACCATATCACTTGGTCTCGGCTAATGTTTTTGTCCCTAGTTAGCATATTAATGAATATCTGGATACGTAACTTATGGAACGAAGTCATACTGTTCGTCTTACGATGTAATTTAAGACCAAAATTTGACCGATACGTCTCATTGGAAGCTAATTTTTCCCTCTGGTTAGATGGCGTTAAATTTAGGATTCTGTTCGTTTTTCACTCGTTTTCATAGTTATTACGAACCTTACACTTTATATACTTTATTAATCCTTTGTCTGTGTGAAAACAACAGTAATGAGCTCTTTCATGCTATTAGTTTCTTTACCATGGCTGCTTTTGAATTCATCAACAAAAGCTGGGGGACGGATCTTGTCCATTTGGTTGGCTGATGCACGTAATTTTGCCTTATTAGCTTCAGCTGCATTTATAACATGAATAGAGTAATTACCGTCGCACGCGGATGAATCAATAAAACGGATGTTGCTATCGGATTCGATTACTGTCACATGCTGATCAATACAATAAAGTGATGTTGTTATAGGAGTCGATCGCATTAGCAACAAGTTCTCGTTCGGTTGTTCATAGCTGTACGGAGTTATATGAGTATATTATCGTTAAGATAATACCCTTTTAACTTAGAAGAGGGTGCAATTTACGGAGGTGGAGATGTTTAGACGATTGTAATTTCTCTCTCTCTCTCTCTCTTCTCTCTCTCTCTCCTCTCTCATCTCTCTCTCTCTCTCATCTCTCTCTCCTCTCATCTCTTACCCTGATTTTTATATTCTCTCTTATCCTAGACGATTGTATTTCTCTCTCTCTCTCTCTCTCTCTCTCTCAAATCCTCTCTCTCTCTCATCTCTCTCTCTCTCTCTCTCTACTTACTTTTCTGATTGCATATTCCTCTCATCCTATTTTCCACGCTCTCCTAACACTGGACTCATTGTGCAACAAGAGGTTTTTTTCTTCCTGTCACACTTTTCAAACTTTGTCAATTTCCCTTTTCGCTTTTCCCTTCAGCGCTGACTGACCTCATAGGTCCCAATACTTGGCCTTTGGCCTAAATTCTATTTTAAACCCAACAATCTTGCTGTCTGAGTTAGTATTAGAGTAGGGAGCGAATATTAGGAATAGTATAAGGTATTCATGATATGATATATCACGAGAGGATTTTAAGTATTAGGACAGATAGGAAAGAACATGTCTGGGTCTATCTGAGGGTATTCTTCCAAGTGCCAACCAGGCAGAGTACAGACAGGCAGGTACAACACTACAAGAGAGGACATCACTACGATCGACGACACCGTCGCAGACGCACCGATGGACATGGTTGTCCTCCTACCCGTACATTGAGAGGGCCTAATGGACACCCATTGGGAGGTTCTTTCAGTTTCCCCTCCATACAAATGAGAGGCTGAGAGCCACATGGGAGGTCTTCAGATTCCCTCCATACATGAGAGGCCGAGAGCCACATGGGAGGTCTTCAGTTTTTTCCTCTACTCAGGTGAGGCACATAGCCAGCTGAGAGGAAACAGGTTTGTATCCCTCCCGCACTCAATGAGTTTTGACCTTAGGGTAGAGGTGCAGGGAGTTTTTTCCCTCCACATATGGGAGGCCTAGAAGGCCACACATGGGAGATTAGTTTGGACGAGTGAGAAATGAACTTGAGACTGACCCGCGTACTCAATTATATTGACTGACAACTGGTACAGTAGAGGGCCAGGTAGATTTGATTCCCCACCTCCAAATTAATGTTGTTAATTGGGCTTATTCAGGTGTTCAGGGGGTGTATTGCAATATGAGGTTTTTATTGTAAAACTAATATTGTAATACCTACCTGAACACCTGAATTATTCCCACCCTCCTCCCCTCTCATACAGAGTTATTGAGTTATGATTGACGTGAGAAGGCAGGTGTGACCGGCCCGTGAGGCAGGGCTACCAGCGGTGGGCTGGTAACTAGGTAACGAGGGTGTTTGCCAGGAGATTGGCAACACTGATCGTTTATTTTAACCAAAGATTTGGTAAATTTTTAATAAATGATGGTTCGGGCTGGTAAGTGACCAGGGCTTATTCAGGTGTTCAGGTAGGTATTACAATATTAGTTTTACAATAAAAGCCTCATTTTGTTCATGAAACTTACCTGACAGATATATATATAGCTGTATTTTCTGACTTCCGACAGAATTTCAAAACTCGCGGCACACGTAGTGGGCGGCCAGGTGGTAGTACCCATTCCCGCCGCTGGGAGGCGGATATCAGGAACCATTCCCATTTTCTATTCATATTTTTTCTGTCGCCGGTGCTGTAAACAACTGTTTGCAGTACCTCCGTCTAGGATTTTTGGATTATCTCGTTTCTAAGTATCTGGATTGACTTTTGGTTATCGACTCTGGATTGTTGGATTGGCACGCGTGATAGTGGACTGTTTTTTGAATTTGGATTGGCTTTTCTGTGTTCATGATGTCAGGATCAAGTACAGGGAGTTTCAGAGTGTGTGTGAGGAGTGAATGTAAGGTGAGGCTTCTTAAACCTTCAGTTGATCCTCACACAGTATGTATGGAATGCAGGGGGCATGTTTGTTTGGTTGATGATCGGTGCAATGAATGCAAGGATTTGACGATGATGGATGGAAAATGTAGAGATCTATCAACGTAAATTGGAGCGTGTAGAGTCGGAGGGCTTCCTCCAGGAGCAGTTTTACGAAAGGTAAGGAATGTAACATTTCTCCCCTCTAACACCGGTAGATTTTGTTTCACCTAAACCTGTGATGTTTGCCTTCGGGCCCTGTTTCTGTGCTGGAGAAGGTAATGCCTTTCTCTGATTCTCGAGTCTCTGCGCACTCTTGAATCTAAAGTGTTGGCCTTGGAAACTGGCCCTGTGAAAGTTTGTGATCATTGCCCCTAGTGTTGTGGAGGGGCCGTCAGATTGGCCCCATAATGCCTCTAGGCTGGGACCTCTATCGGACTCCAAGGACTCAGGGAGATGGTATGTCGAAAGTCGCAAGAGGGTTACGGGGGCTCCCCACCGATCTGGCGTCCCTTCGGCAGGCCTTGTTGCAAAGTCCCAGGCTACCAAGGAGCGCGCTCGAGCGCATATCCTGAAGGACTGTTTCTCGTCCTCCGAAGCGTCCTCCACCCCGCGCAAGGGGTGAGCGCTCGTAGTGACTCGCGTCCTCTGAAAGGACTTTTCGTTGTGAGGACGCTTCACTCCTTTTTCACCAGTTTCTTTGCGTTCTTCTCCGGATGCTTATGACGCCTTTCCTCCTCAGAAAAGAGGCAGGTTGTCTTCCGGTGAGGACGTCCAGTCGCGCTACGTTTGCTCTTCGGAGAAGCAGGTAGCTGTACCTGTGAGAAGGAAGGAGGCGTCCCCTCGCCCCTCGCAGGTTCAGTCCTGCCCTTCTAGTTCGTCACCTACGAAGAATATTCTTTTGTCCTTCAGGACCAGCTTTCTGCTCTTATGGCTCAGAGAACTCGCCCAGCAGCAGTCGAGCCTAAGCGTAGAAAGGACGTCAGGCTGCCAGTCAAGAGGACGAAGCATGTCCTCCGTTCTCTCTCTCCTCGTTCGTCTCTTTCCCCGATTGCGTCTCCTTCGGATCATCGCCGATCTCGTTCTCCTGATAAAGCTTGCGCTCAGCAGGACGCTTTTCGCTATCATCAGGACGCTTTTGAGGATGCTCGGCAGGACGCTTTACAAACAAGACAGGACGCTTTTCACGAGAAGTGGGACGCTTTTGAGGCCTCTCGTCAGGACGCTCGTGTGGACGCTCACGAGGGACGTGTCTCCTCATAAGGAGTTTGTTAGAGCGCATAGAGACTCTTTACCTTCTGGTCTTAGTAGTGCTATCAAGAAGCATAAGATCTCTTCAGTTAGAAGTAAGGCAGTCTCCGTCGTCTCACAGGACGCTCGACGCGCCCAAGACGTTCTGCCTTCTTCAAGTGTTAAGGATCGTCGTAAGGACGATTCCGTGCCCTAAGCGTCAACTTCTAAGCAGCGGAAGTCTTTGTTCAAGGCTAGACCCGCTGGACGTACGCCCTCTCCGGATGGACGATCACCTGGTTCCTCTAGAGAAGAAGGGGAACTAGTAGTCCGGCGAGCTTAGTGGAAGAGGAACCCCCTTTGGTTTCGTCCGTCTCTGACTATAAGGTTTTTGTGCGGCTGGTTACATTCGTCCTTCGGGACAAGTTTCAGCCGGCAGCTCCTAGGTCTCCTCCCTCGCAACTTTCGTCTTCCAAGTCATACAAGACACCGGAGTTTGTTGAGATGAAGACTTCTCTTTCAACCAAGAGGGCTTTCAAGAAGCTACAGGACTTTATGACTCGAAGGAAGGATCAGGGCAAGACGACTTTCGCCCTTCCTCCTCTAGACTCTCCGGGAAAGGAGGCATGTGGTATGAAACCAAGGAAGACGTGGGTGTGAAGGTTCCTTCGTCTGCACTTGGGGACTTCTCCAGCTTAGTGACGCCCAGAGGAGGTCCCTCTTATCAGCTGCCAAGGTGTCCTGGACTCCTTCGGAGACGGACCACCACTTGAAAGGACTGCTGCGCACGTTAGGAGTCTTCAACTTCTTGGACTGGTGCTTGGGAGTTCTAGACCTACAATCTAGAAGCCCTGACTCTCTCAGTCTGGGGGAATCTGTCCAGTGTGTATCATGTATGGACAAGGCCGTCAGGGATGGTTCGGAGAGCTAGTTTCTCACTTTGGAACAGCTTTCTAAGAAAAGAGCTCTGCTTTGAAATTTCACTGCAAAGTCGGTTACACCGCTCAGAAAGCGGAATTGCTCTTTTCTCCTCTTTCGGACCATCTCTTCCCCAGACGATGGTAAAGATCTAGCGATTAGTTTGCAAGAGAAGGCGACCAGGACCTATTAGCAAAGTCCTTGAGGCATCCAGCAGTTCCTTCTACATCATCGTTTGTGAGACCTCCGAAGAAAGTTAAACCTTTCGCGGAGCTCCTCGAGGGAGAGGGCTTTCAAGAGGAAGAGCTTCCTTTAAACCTTTTTTATAAGACAGCCAAATGAAGAACATGTCCTTCAGACGCCAGTCGGAGCCAGACTGAAGTTTTTTGCGGGTGCATGGAGACAGAGAGGGGCGGACCCTTGGACTCTCAAGATCGTAGAGCAAGGGTACTAAGATCTTCCTTTTTGCATCCTCCTCCTCCTCTAACATCAACTCCCAGGGACCTTTCTCCGTCTTATCAGGGAGAGAAGAAAACACATCCTTTTCGATCTTTTAGATCAGATGATCGAAAAAAAAAGAGCGGTGGAGCAAGTCGTGGACCTGGGGTCACCAGGCTTCTACAACAGGATTTTCCTGGTACCGAAGCAGTACGTCGGGTTGGCGCCCAGTCCTGGATGTAAGCAGCTCAATCTTTTTGTAGAAAAGAGCAAGTTCAAGATGGAGACGCTCAGTCAGTGCTAGGAGCCTTGAGACCTGGCGACTGGATGGTGTCCCTAGACCTGCAGGACTCGTACTTTCACGTCCCCGTCCACCCTCTTTCAAGGAAGTACCTGAGATTCGTCTTAGGAAACAGAGTAGTGGCAATTCAGAGCCCTTTGTTTCGGTCTCAGCTCGGCTCCGATGGTCTTTACCGTCATAATGAAGAATGTAGCGAGGTGGTTACATTCTTCAGGGATCAGAATATCCCTATACCGCGACGATTGGTTGATCAGAGCGTCATCAAAAGGGCAAATGTCTGAAGGACCTTCAGTCAACTTTAGCCTTAGCGAGGTCCCTGGGACTACTTAGTCAACTCTCCGAAAAAGTCACATCTGACCCCGACACAGTCCATCGTGTATCTGGGGATTCAGATGGATTCAGTGGCTTTTCGCGTTTCCGTCCCAGGAACGTCAGCGTTCTAGGCTTTAGAGAAAGTCTCAGCCTTCCTAGGGAGAGAGACTTGCTCGGCGAGGAAATGGATGAGTCTGCTGGGCACCATTTCCTCGCTGGAAAAGTTTGTCTCCTTGGGAAGACTGCACCTCAGGCCTCTCCAATTTTTCCTAGCGGGAAGAATGGAAAGCCAAGGAGGATTTGAATGCGATCTTGAAGATCTCAAATCCAGTGAAAAGCCACTTAAGATGGTGGCTCGACCTCAGAAGTTGCGAGAGGGCTTATTCCCTAAATCTTCTGAGCCCCACCCCGACCTAGTGTTGTTTTTTCAGACGCTTCCATTCCGGTTGGGGAGCAACACTAGGAGGGGAAGAAGTGTCAGGCTCCTGGAGAGGGGAACAGGGTAGCCTGGCACATCAATGTGAAAGAACTAGCAGCGATCTTCCTGTCGCTG
Organism: Macrobrachium nipponense; assembly: GCF_015104395.2. Lineage (NCBI taxonomy): Eukaryota > Metazoa > Arthropoda > Malacostraca > Decapoda > Palaemonidae > Macrobrachium > Macrobrachium nipponense. The sequence continues at coordinate 39,638,925 of NC_087214.1, read as the reverse complement.
CAGTTCTTCGAAGACAAAGTGACAGGCAAGGTCATCCAAGTCAACTCGGACAACACCACGCCCTTGCATATCAGAAGAATCAGGGAGGAACACACTCCCGCATCCCTTTTTCACCTGATCCCTTTTTCACCTGGCAGGGAAGTTCTGCTATGGGCAGATGTGAGGCAGATCAAGATCCTGACGAGATTCGTCGCAGGGGTACAGAACGTCAGGGCGGACCTTCTCAGTCGACAAGATCAAAATCCTGCCAACAGAGTGGACCTTACACCCAAGGAATGTGTCAACAACTGTGGAAGTTATGGGGACGTCCTCTAGTCGACCTGTTCGCGACGTCGAGGACGAAGAGGGTTCCTCTGTATTGCTCACCGGTCCTAGATCCTAGGAGCAATTGCGATGGATGCATTGCTCTGGAGTTGGACAGGCCTAGACCTTTATGCCTTCCCTCCATTCAAGATCATGGGGGAAGTCATGAGGAAGTTTGCAGCTTCAGAGGGGACAAGGTTGACCCTGATCGCCCCGATGTGGCCAGCGAGAGAATGGTTCACAGAGGTCATGACATTCCTTGTGGACTTCCCAAGGACGTTGCCCTGGAGGAAAAGATCTACTCAAACAGCCTCACTTCGAAAGGTATCACCAAAACCTCTCTGCTCTGGATCTGACTGCGTTCAGACTATCGAAAAGTTGGCCAGAGCGCGGGAGGTTTTTCGAAAGCAGCTGCGAGAGCAATCGCTAATGCTAGAAGAGCCTCTTCAAGAGCTGTTTACCAATCGAAGTGGGCCTCCTTCAGGCATGGTGCAGAAAGGAGGGGAGTTTCCTCTTCCACGACCTCTGTGAACCAGATAGCCGATTTTCTGCTTTTCTCCTACGAAATGTGCAAAAATTGGCAGTCCCGACCATCACGGGATATAAGAGTATGTTGTCAGCCGTTTTTTCGACACAGAGGACTGGACCTCTCTGACAACAAGGATTTCCACGACCTCTTGAGATCATTGAAACCACAAGATTCCACAAGCGAGACCGCCTTCATGGAACCTCGACGTGGTTCTTAAACATTTAATGTCAAGTCCGTTTGAACCTCTCCACGAAGCGTCTCTACGGAACTTGACAAAGAAAGCGCTTTTTCTAACTTCTCTGGCGACGGCGAAGAGAGTTAGTGAAATCCAAGCGTTCAGTAGCCAAGTGGCTTCAAGGGGGACAACGCTGTCTGCTCGTTGAGCCCAACTTTCTTGGCTAAGAATGAGAACCCGTCTAACCCTTGGCCCAAGAGCTTTGAGATCAAAGTATGTCGAGTCTCGTGGGTCAAGAACCAGAGAGAGCTGTGCCTTGTCAGGGCTCTCAAGTTCTATATTCACAGAAACTAAAGAGGTAAGAGGTCCCTCAGGTAATCTCTGGTGCTGGTGTGGTAAAGACCAGAATTGCCTTTGTCGAAGAATGCTGTGGCTTTCTTCGAGGGACGTCATTAAAGAGGCTCATTCATCTTGCCAGAAGACTGATTTGAGGCCTCTTACGAGTGAATGAAAAGCTCACAAAGTCAGAGCTGTAGCTACCTCTCTCGCCCTTCCAAAGGAATATGTCTATCAAGGATATCCTTGATAGCACCTTTTGGAGGAGCAATTCCGTATTTGCCTCACATTACCTACGGGATGTGAGAACGATTTACGAGAACTGTAGTTCTTTGGGCCATACATTTCTGCGGACACAGTTTTGGGGGCTGAAGGTAGCTCTCTCCCTATCCCTTAGCTTAGAATAGGTTAGTTTTATTGTTGTGTTTTTGGTTGATGGTGAGATCTTCTGTGAAAATCTCCCATTCTTTAGTTTAACTGTCAGGGGTTTTTTGGTTAGTTGGTCAGGTGGTGGTCAGTTGCTCCGTAGCCCTCATATGGATGGTCTGATGGTCTTGTCACATTGTGGTTACGTCCCCGTTGACAGAGCATCCAGAGCGCACCAGCACTACAGGTCTCCACCTGGCTGGCAACTCTGATTAAAGCAGAAGCAGGCTTAAGTGACAGTAATCACAGAGTCTACTTTGCTAACAGGTGAGGAACCAAGATGTACATCATCTACTTAATTTAAGTTTCCTAAAAATCCTATTCCGGTTCTCTTCAATGTCTCCTTCCCACCATCCAAAGGTGGGATTCAGCTATATATATATCTGTCAGGTAAGTTTCATGAACAAAATGTTATTGTTATAATACAATTAAGTTTGTTCATACTTACCTGGCAGATATATATAATTAGAGTGCCCACCCTCCTCCCCTCAGGAGACAGTGGCATGGATAAAATATGAATAGAAAATGGGAATGGTTCCTGATATCCGCCTCCCAGCGGCGGGAATGGGTACTACCACCTGGCCGCCCACTACGTGTGCCGCGAGTTTTGAAATTCTGTCGGACGTCAGAAAATACAGCTATATATATATCTGCCAGGTAAGTATGAACAAACTTAATTGTATTATAACAATAACATTTTCAAGGCAGTTTTGAAATCCAATATGGCGGCTACCGTGTGGATGTACAGGTTCTGATCAGTGACGAACACCATCTTTCCCAGCCTTCCCAGCACTCATTTGAACAATGTTAACGTATATATATAACATTTATGGATCTTACTCAAGATTGCAGTTGTAATCAGCAAATAAAACAACATTTTGTTGCCTATATTAGTGAAAGTATGAAACTTGTTTTATTCCTGGGGTTATGGTTTTGAACTGAATTCATTCTTACCTTGTAATCGGTGGTTTTATCCTTACTGCCATCACAACTGAAACTCCACAGTGCTTATTTGATTGTTATTATACACATTTTGGTCTCAATTCACTCCACATTGCACTTTAAACAAGTTGCTGTTCCTGGTTCCTAAGCGCGCGCGCCACAAACATAGTTACGAACAGCAGACGACGAAACTGCAAAGTTTTATTCCCTAAATGTTACTTTACTCGTTATTTAGTTCAACTTTACTTTGTTATTTATTTATAATTTTAATATAATTCATGTATATTATCCCTTTTTTGCTACCAAATTACCCCGAAAAATTACAGTATTTCTAAAGTAGATACAATCAAATGTTTCTAACGTTTTCGTACATCTGGCTGCCGAAAACCATAGAGGAACGACTACGGATAAGTGGATTATATATATTTTTTTTTTTTTTGTTTTTTTTTTTTTTGCCTTTTTTTTTCTAGCACTTTTCATTGATTTAAGTCTATATTAGTATTTTGAATTTCTTTAATAACCGTATGCCAGAAATAAATGTAACCTTTAATGTTTGCATGGTAAAAATGGCAAAATCATCGTTACCCCAACATTAGTGGTATGGCTTCACAACATATGCCGAATTCATTATTATAAACTGTTTCCATGAATTCTAGTTGTCATAGTAATGCAATAATGATAAAATTGCTTTAATATTTATGTATATATACTTCCAATACATAGCCTATTTCACCAATTTCAACGTTTTGTGTGTAGTCTTATACCCAGTTTGGAGGGTCAACACATACCGAATGGCAACAGAGAGAGAAGAGGGAAGAGAGAGACAGAGAGAGAGAGAGAGAGAGAGAGAACGAGGAGAGAGAGAGAGAGAGAGAGAAAGGAAGGAAAGGAAGGGAACGGAACGAAGGACAGGGGTGGCGGTGGAGGGGGGGGGGAGAGTTTTTGTCTCTTGGTACAAGGACAAGTGTCGTTATTCTTTATGATTAGTGATTCACGATACCCTAATAGATTACGGCACTGGTGTAATGCACTATAGCAAAATCTCGTTCTGATACGAGTGTTCGTTACAGAAATAGGTATTGCCCAAAAACGTGCTTGCACTGTCTCTGAAACTCATAGTAGGTATGCTGCTTATTTTCAATCAAGTTTTTTGTAATCAAGTATTTTTTTACAAGCCTAGCTATTGAATAAATTTGTATTTTTCTCAGTCAAAACATATGCCCCTCAATGCTAACTTTCCTCTTTTAACGACTTTCTGGTCATTGCAAATTCGGCCCCATAATTTCTTATGGTGCGAAAACAGACAGAGGCCCCAGGGACCGAAAATGATTGCGTCACACTACGGCGATAATCCGGCAGTAAAACATCTTCATATATCCAAAAAGTAAATAATAAAGATATATGCGCATTACAATTATAACAATTCCATGAATAGCTGATAACAATCTGCATGAATAACTGGTAAACTGTTCTGCAAGAAAGTTGAGTATAGCAATTATTTACAATAGGTAAGAAAGTCAAGATGTCGTGACGTCATAATACAGGACTTGAAAGAACGTTCTAAATTCCCAAAAATAATTACTTAAATTTGAGTCAGAATAGAGTTACTTTTTCAATAACGAATATTTTCAAATTAATCATCATAAATATGTAAAATATTGATGTTTTACTATTTATCTAAACAAAAAAATTATTGAAGTTGCACGCTTCGTCGTCATTGTCTTCTACCAAAACAGTTGTTTACTTAAAAAACGACGTCCTGGTAAGGGACCGTTCTCCGATAGTTGTGATGAAAGTGCCGCAGTGTTGGTGGGTAACAAGTGGTGTGCGGATTTATCACAGGAAATGGGAAGTTTGTTGACACAAGCGACTCCGTAAACATTGAGATGGCGTCAGTCTTCTAAATATTGAAGCGTAAGTAAAAATTTTGAAAGCGTTTGGTGAGATTTCCACTGCCATAGCCACCTTTTCACTACCCTCTGTTTAGATCATAAAAAATTTGGCCTTAATTTCTAACTATGGAGAAAATACTACTTTGAAAGGAGAGTAGAGGTCTTTAGCTCCATTTCTCACCAACAGCAAGTCACGACTGATGCCCATCTCCGGTGTCAGGACGTGTTATAATGTACTTTTTCGGAGGGTGGCATGCATTGATCGTACATGGCCTGCTGCAGGCCATGCAGTGTTTTATCCTAATTATTTTCTCCAAAGTTAGAAATTAAGGCCATATTTCAAGATTCAAGATTTAAACAGAGGGTAATGAAAAGGGTGGCCAACGCAGTGCACACAACCCCAAAATGCATTTGTAATTTTTACTTAACGATTTAAAAAGTTTAGAAGATTGCTGCCATTTCGATGTTTGCGGAGTCACTTGTGTCAACAAACTTCCCATTCCATGTGCTAAATCCGCACACTACTTGTACCCATAGATGCTGGGGCATTTTCATCATAACAATCGTGAACACGTCCTCTAACCAGTACTTATGGAAGGGGACTATGGCATTCATTGCAGCGTTTTGCGCTCTTCAATTGTTTATTAGTGTTGTCAATTGGTATGTGTTTACCCTCCAAACTGGGTATAGGGTAAACAGCTGCGGACGATCCATCTTCATCACGCTGGCCAGGCCTTATTCACTTGATATTTAATTGGTGAAACAAGAATACAATTACAACTAGGCATACCATTCAAAAGATTGAAGATTGCAATACACCCCCTGAACACCTGAATAACCCTGGTCACTTACCAGCCCGAACCATCATTTATTAAAAATTTACCAAATCTTTGGTTAAAATAAATGATCAGTGTTGCCAATCTCCTGGCAAACACCCTCTTTACCTAGTTACCAGCCCACGAGGGCTGGTAGCCCTGCCTCACGGGCCAGTCACACCTGCCCTCTCACTCAATCACTTATCGTTCGCGGTGGAGTACAGATGTATCCACAGCGAACTCCTTTTTGGTCTTCCCCGGCCTTCATTTGCACCTTTGATTTGATTGATTTTGGTGACGCATTATGCATCCCTTTGGATTACGGTTGGATTGCTCTTAATACCTTGTCATCAGGACATTGATTCTGCAAAGGAAGAAACAACACAAGCTACGACAACGACTACTGCATTCTCGGCCACGACATCACAGAAAACGACGAGCAGAAGTTCAACAACGTATCGTCTTTGCCAACAATGCAAGAAAAGGATGAGTACCCTTTGACACGGTAGTCATTCCTTATTCGTAAATTGTAGGCCTGTTCAATATAATGTAAAGACCAGATGTTTGGAATGTCAGGAGTGGTCCCCTTTGGACTCCAGATGTTTAGGGTAATCTTCAAACAAAATAGGAAACGGTCTCGTATTAAGAAGTAGTGTAGGCAGGAAGGAAAGACTACCGTAGATCAGATAAAGACTTAGAGACAGTGCTCTTTAAGAGACTTGAGTGTAGGCTGACATCGAGTATGACATCTCTGTTACGATTTTATGTCAAGATAAGTGAGGATAGATCGAGCAGAGTGTAGGCTGACATCGAGTATGACATCTCTGTTACCGATTTTATGTCAAGATTAAGTGAGGATAGATCGAGCAACAGGGATACTGAAATTATAATTGTTCTTTTCCAGCTCCTGCCTGTTCCAGAACCAGCCCCAACCGGTGTTGGGGTATGGGGATCCGCAAGTCCACAGGGCAGGATCCGCCGTCCCCCCTGGCGCGGAGCAGGCAGTGTTGGCAGCAGATTCCCCTTCCCTCGATGTGTAAGTTCTCAGGATGATAAAAAACTTTGGTCAGATATAGATGAGTAGGGATAATAGGCTACATAGTGTTTAGTTTAGGAAGAGAAGTGCAGGCTTCTTCGGGTCGGTTTTCTATTAAAAGTAGTAGTTTATAGAGGTACAGTGTCCTTAGAGCATCTTTAGCGGCTTTTTCCTGCTTTCGAGTTCCTTGTATCAGAAGCTTTTAGGCCATGGTTGGTCTTTCAGATATGCTCCTTCGTCTTTAAGGTTACTTTCCTCTACTTATACGATACGATAATTGTTAATATCAACTAATTCTCCGTTCAATGCATATTGACTTACGATATTCAGTATGGAGAGAAATTGAATAAAATTAACTACGGTTAGCCTAGTGTTCACGATGATATATCGTATGCATATTCAGTAGCTAGCCTAGCCTATTCGCTGTACAACATATCGTTAGTTATTTTTATATGGCTAACGCTGTAGGCTTAATGGCATTCTGACTTCGGATAATTCAGTACAGGTGTAATTGAAAACGAACGAGAATCCGATCTGAGGATAAAATAATATGAATGTAATCGAACAGAATGGCAAGATCGGATTCTGTCCGACTAAAGCATTATAATTGTATTATATGTATCATCATATTAGCGTAGTATAAACACTAACTCGGCAGTCATTCACGCTGGAATCAGCGGATGACGAATACGGGTTTGCGTCGCCGTATCCATCTCATTCTCTCCTGATTGCCTAAAATGACTAACGTAACAACACTCACTTATGCCAAGTTTGTACAAACGTCTTGAAGGAGACGTGTGTTCAACTATGTTGACATTTAACATAGTCAATGAGGTATCTATCTTGGGGCATATAATCAGATGTCAGATATAAGGAATTCGTATGTATGATGTCTTCATATGTTTAACAGACTATTGCCGTCAGTAATTTACATTGCGCTTATGTCAATTACAGTTACTAATTATTACCAGTCGTATTATCAAATTAACCCCCAATGACAACTGAAATTAATATTAGCCTAATAAAGTTAATTTAATTACCTTTAAATATTATTCTATTACTTTTCAACTTAATTACAATTACACTAGCTTGTTGTCAAACAGCACTATTGTAAGGAGGTGTGGCTTAGACAGACAAGGATGCCGCCTAGTCTGTTTTTTTTTGTTTTTTTTTCCTTGGCTCCAGATTCAACCATATCACTTGGTCTCGGCTAATGTTTTTTGTCCCTAGTTAGCATATTAATGAATTTCTGGATACTTAACTTATGGAACGAAGTCATACTGTTCGTCTTACGATGTAATTTAAGACCAAAAATATGACTGATACGTCTCATAGGAAGCTAGTTTTTCCCTCGGGTTAGATGGCGTTAAATTTAGGATTCCGTTCGTTTTTCACTCGTTTTCATAGGTATTACGAACCTTACACTTTATATACTTTATTAATCCTTTGTCTGTGTGAAAACAACAGTAATGAGCTCTTTCATGCTATTAGTTTCTTTTACCACGGCTGCGTTTGAATTCATACAAAAGCTCGGGACTTCTGTCGTAATTTTGCCTTATTAGCTTCAGCTGCATTTATAACATGAATAGAGTAATTACCGTCGCACGCGGATGAATACAATAACGGATGTTGCTATCGGATTCGATTACTGTCACACGCTGATCAGTACAATAAAGTGATGTTGTTATAGGAGTCGATCGCATTAGCAACAAGTTCTAGTTCGGTGTTCATAGCTGTACGGAGTTATAAGAGTATATTATCGTTAAGATAATACCCTTTTAACTTAGAAGAGGGTGCAATTTACGGAGGTGGAGATGTTAGACGATTGTAATCTCTCTCTCTCTCTCTCTCTCTCTCTCTCTCTCTCTCTCTCTCTCTCTCTCTCTCTCTCTCTCTCTCTCTCTCTCTCTCTCTACTTTTCTGATTTCATATTCTTTCAATCCTATTTTCCACGCTCTCCTAACACTGGACTCATTGTGCAACAGAGGTTTTTCTTCCTGTCACACCTTTTCAAACTTTGTCAATTTCCCTTCAGCGCTGACTGACCTCATGGGTCCCAATACTCGGCCTTTGGCCTAAATTCTATTTTAAACCCAACAATCTTGCTGTCTGAGTTAGTATTAGAGTAGGGAGCGAATATTAGGAATATGTATAAGGTGTTCATGATATGATATATCATGAGAGGATTAAATTTTTAAGTATTAGGACAATAGGAAAGAACATGTCCGGGTCTATCTGAGGGTATTCTTCCAAGTGCCAACCAGGCAAAGTACAGACAGGCAGGTACAACACTACAAGAGAGGACATCACTACGATCGACGACACCGTCGCAGACGCACCGATGGACATGGTTGTCTCCTCCGTACATGAGAGGCCTAAGGCCACATGGGAGGTCTTCAGTTTCCCTCCATACATGAGAGGCCGAGAGCCACATGGGAGGTCTTCAGATTCCCTCCATACATGAGAGGCCGAGAGCCACATGGGAGGGCTTCAGATTTCCCTCCATACATGAGAGGCCGAGAGCCACATGGGAGGTCTTCAGTTTTTTTTTCCTCTACTCAGGTGAGGCACATCAGCCATCTGAGAGGAAACAGGTTTGTATCCCTCCCGCACTCAAGAGTTTTGACCTTAGGGTAGAGGTGCAGGGAGTTTTTTCCCTCCACATATGGGAGGCCTAGAAGGCCACACATGTGGAGATTAGTTTTGGACGAGTGAGAAATGAACTTGAGGCTGACCCGCGTACTCAATTATATTGACTGACAACTGGTACAGTAGAGGGCCAGGTAGATTTGATTCCCCACCTCCAAATTAATGTTGTTAATTGGGCTTATTCAGGTGTTCAGGGGGTGTATTGCAATATGAGGTTTTTATTGTAAAACTAATATTGTAATACCTACCTGAACACCTGAATTATTCCCACCCTCCTCCCCTCTCATACAGAGTTATTGAGTATGATTGACGTGAGAGGGCAGGTGTGACTGGCCCGTGAGGCAGGGCTACCAGCGGTGGGCTGGTAACTAGGTAACGAGGGTGTTTGCCAGGAGATTGGCAACACTGATCGTTTATTTTAACCAAAGATTTGGTAAATTTTAATAAATGATGGTTCGGGCTGGTAAGTGACCAGGGCTTATTCAGGTGTTCAGGTAGGTATTACAATATTAGTTTTACAATAAAAACTTCATTTTCGTCAACATAATGTGATATATGAAAGCCCCATACAAACTACAATAAGCATGTGAGCTCTTCGTAAAATATGTTTACAAGGCAGTTTTGAAATCCAACATGGTTGCAATCGTGTAACTGGCTGGTCTAACCATATCACCATCTTTCCCAGCCTTTCCAGCACTCATTTGAACAATGTTAGTGTATTTATGTAATGTTTATTGATTTTACTCAAGATTGCAGTTGTAATCAGCGCAATAAAACAACATTTGTTCATGACACTTACCTGCCAGATATATATATAGCTGTATTCTCTGATGTCGACAGAAGTTTCAAAACTCCCGGCACACGCAGTGGTCCGGCAGGTGGTTAGTACCCCATTTCCCGCCGCTGGGAGGCGGGCATCAGGAACCATTCCCATTTTCTCTGTTGCCGGTGTTGTAAACACCTGTTTCCATTACCTCCGCTTAGGATTTTGAAAACTTCTTTTGGTCACTTAAGTATTCTGATTGTCTTTTGGTTTTTTGGACTTGGCTTTGTGACTGGTATATACGCTATTGTGGTTTGGATTTGAATTTGGCTTTGACTATTCTTGGATTGAGATGTCCTGGGATCTAGTTCTACTAGTTTCAGGGTGTGCGGTGTAAAAGAGTGTAAGGTGAGGCTACCGAAAGCCTCGGTAGACCCTCACACGGTATGCACGAATTGTAGAGGGCATGTTTGCTTATTGGATGATAGGTGTAAAGAATGTGAGGTTTTGACTAATATTGAATGGAAGGCGTATGACTCTTATATACATAAGCTTGAGCGTGACAGAATCAGGAGGTCTTCCTCCAGGAGTGCTTCTGTCAAGAGTCAGGGTGCTAACGTCCCTCAGTCTAACCTAACTGTAGAATCTGTTACGCCTAACCCTGTAATTTTGCCTTCGGCAATGAAGTGATTGCTACAGAAGGTAATGCCACCCTTACTACAATTATGGAGTCGATTCGTAACCTTGAATCGAAAGTGCTCGCGCTCCAAGCTAATGTGCAAAAGTGCAGTGATAGTGATGGTGCCCCTAGTGTTGTGGAGGGGGCGTCAGATCGGTCCTATAACGCCTCCAGGTTTAGACCTCTGTCGAACTCCCAGGACATAGGGAATGGACAAGTCGAAAGCCGAAGGAGGGTTACGGGAACTAAACACCGGTCTGGCGTCCCTTCAGCAGAACCTGAGGATGCTTCCCAGGCTGCCAAAGATCGTGCGCGGGCTCAAATCTTGAAAGAGTGCTTCTCTTCCTCCGAGACGTCCTCACCTCAACGGGGGGGGGGGCTCTCGGAAGGCCTCTCAAGACGAGAGCGTTAAGGACGTAAGATGTCGCACAGGCGGCCATCGTCTTTCCCGCCCTCTTAAGAGAGGTTTTAGAGAAGATGACGCTTCATCAGGAGATCGAGAGCGTCCTCCTCCTCGACTTGCGCTTCGTTCTTCTCCGGAAGACTTCGAAGACAGTATCCCGCAGAAGAGATTTAGGACATCTTGTGAAGAGGAGGTGGATGTATACTCCAATCGTCCTGATTCTAATCCTGAGGGAAAGAAGAAGGCGTCCCCTCGCCCATCTTCTTCTCACTGGATAAGTCCTTCACATGGATCTTCTTCATCTAAGGAGACCCTAGTAGCGATACAACAACAATTGGCTGGGTTTTTCGCAAAGAGAGAGACAAGGTCACGTCATCATAAGAAGGATCTATGGCTGCCTGTCAAGAAATCCAGGCGTTCTCCTTCTTCTCCTTGTTCTTCGTCCTCTCCTGCTTCGTCGCCTTCTAGACCTCGCCGACTCATTCAGGAACGCGCAAGCGCTCCTTTTGATAGAGTCTCTAGAAGTATCGGTGAAAGCGACAAAGACGCTAGATGTCGCACAGGCGGCCGTCGTCTTTGTCAGGAGTTGGAGAACGTTCAGAGGACTTGCTCCGGCAGCGTTCAGTCGGAGGAAGATAATCTTGTGTTTCAAGAACGTAAGGAGAGTCTCCACCGCCATAGAACTTTCCAAGACACTTCTGTAAAGGTCTTTCCTCGTCGAGATGCTCCTCCAAAAGGATTTAAGCGTCTGGACACTCGGCAAGAACCCCGTAAAGATGCCGTTCAGCACGCTCGACCTGCGGTCTTCCAGGAGACCGCTCAGAACGTAAGGCTTTGGAAGCAACAAGAGTCCAGTCAAGCAGAACATAATGGACGCCTTTTCGAAAAGGTCGAAGCTTAAAGTATCGAGAACTCACCAAGAGCTTCTAAGGACAACATTGATGACGCGCTTCGTCCTACGTATCATGACGCTTGCCAAGAAGTTCGCAAGGATGTTGTTAGAGAAGCTCGACGCCTACTCGTCGGGGGACACTTTCAGGACGCTCGTGAGGACGCTTTGCTAGACGCTCGACATCACAAACAACGGTTTACTCGGCAAGAAGCTCGCAATGCGGGTTTCTGAAGATGCCAAACATCCTAAACGCCATGACGCTATACAACATGATTTTAAGGACGCTTTGACAGACGCTCGACGTCCTTCGCGTCAGGACGCTCTCCAGGACGTGGATGAGGACGCTAGGCATCCTACACGTCAAGACGCTCCAAGGAATACGGAGCAGGACGCTCGTCAGACGAGTAAGCGCCCTATGCTTCAAGGCCTTCGACAAAAGTCCTATATAGACGCTCGTCAAGAGGAAGTTCTCCAGGACGCTCCGCATGACGTTCATTTGCAGGAAACTTAAAAGAAATTCAATGTTGATAGGAGGACATACCGAATCTCCTCTTCAAAACTTCCTTCGGGACATATGGGTTTAGTCTCTTCTCGCTCGAAGCAGGGCACCTCTGTGGTTCCCTTGGAAGAAGAAGAATCTTCACAAGACCCTGGCCCTGAGGATGAGGAAGAGACCTGCAGCTTCATCCTCCTCGGACTATAAAAACCTTAACTCGCCTCTTGAAAGACTTGTTTCCCGACAAGTTTCAAGCTCCAGTTCCTCTCTCTCCACCTTCACAACTAACTTCATCGAAGGCAAGGAAGACGCCAGCTTTGTTAAGATGGCCACTGGCCCATTCGCTCTCTACTAAAAGGGCATTCAAAAGGGTTTCCCATTTGAATGGAATCCAGAAGGCGAAGGGCAAGACTTCATTTGCTCTTCCCCCCGCAAAACTTGGTGGAAGAGCAGGAATCTGGTATGAAACAGAGGAATAAGCAGGATTGAGAATCCCTTCTTTCGTCAGGGGGATTTCTCCAACTTAGTGGAACGCACCTAGAAGATCTTACCTTCCATCAGCGAAAGTATCCTGGACGATGTCGGAAATAGACCACCATCTCAAGGGGATTTACAAGACACTAGAAGTTTTTAACTTCCTTGACTGGTGTTTGGGGGTCCTAGATATGCAGTCTAGGAGCCCAGATTCTATTTCTTAAAGGAATTGTCAAGTATTTTATCATGTATGGATAAGGCAGTGAGGGAGGGCTCCGACGAACTGGCATCCCATTTCGCGTCGGGAGTCCTAAAGAAACACGCACTTTACTGCAGCTTTACAGCTAAGTCAGTGTCGCCTGCACAGAAAGCAGAACTGTTGTTCGCCCCTTTTTCTGCTCATCTTTTTCCTCAATCAATGGTAAAAGATCTGTCAGTTAATCTTCAAGAGAAAGCGACGCAGGACCTATTATCTCAGTCCTCGAAACGTCCTGCTGCCCAGTCCTCTTCCCAAACCTCACAAGTTTCCAGGAAGAATTATATGCCCTTTCGTGGCAGGGCTTCCTCGAGAGCCTCTACTCGGGGAAGGAGTTTCCCTAGAGGCAGAGCCCCCTCAAAATCCAGGGGAAAGAAATGACTTATCTACCCTTCAGACACCGGTCGGAGCGAGACTCACTTTCTTCGCAGAAGCATGGAGGATAAGAGGGGCGAACAGTTGGGTGATCGAGAAAGGCTACAAGATCCCGTTCCTCTCAAGACCTCCATTAAGCACGGAACCGATAGACCTGTCGCCCTCTTACCAGACTTCGAAACAACAGATCCTACTAGATCTTCTGGATCAAATGTTAGAGAGGAGAGCGGTAAAGCGGGTTCTATCATTGAATTCCCCAGGCTTCTACAACAGGTTATTCCTGGTTCCGAAGCAGTCTAGGGGATGGAGACCTGTCCTGGACGTGAGCAGACTGAATCTTTTCGTAAGAAAAGAAAAATTCAAGATGGAAACTTCACAGACGGGCTAAAGGTCTGTATACTACCTGCCTCACCTACAGTCTTACCTTCACCCTGGTTGTCAACAACCATGGGCTCGTGGTCCAGGTCATGGCCGCTACTTCTTCCAACACTTCTTCGCCGAAGCCCTCCGTCCTCCTCCCGGCAGGGCCTGGGTCTCCTCCCGGATCTTGGCGATGATGGGGGCCGCCAAGTCCGCCGCTACAGCTGCCGACCTCTTCGCGTTGGGGTAGATGAGCGAGTCCATCTCCTCGACAGCATGTAGGGCTGCCTGGACTTGATGTTCATGCCAAATCCTCCGACCCAGACCTTAAAAGTTGACAACGCTGCATCCTTGACGGCTCGAGGGTTCTGTAAGAGATAGCTACATCACAGTCTAGCCTAGATACTAACCTTCTTAGTCTAGTATGTATCAATATGATTTTCATTCGATATAATTTTCATTGTATCATTAGGGGAGTGGCACGTACCGACTCAGTAGTGAGGTCTCTCACTAGTCCGTAGGAACACCCACCTCGCACCCCTCCGGGTGCCACACCAGCAGGGAGTCCACCAGGACCGCACATCCGGCATGGGACCGGCACACCTCATGCCTGCACGGCTCTTGAAGCATGGCCGTGCATTGCCGTACTCCAGGCAGCGTACCATCTGTAAGTTGATTGATACATAAGTATCACTATTTAAACCCTACAGAGATGTATCTGGTGGGGCATGCATCGCAACTCTACTCTCACCGGAGTTGACTCCGGTGGAAAGCGTGTCTACTACTAGGATTTTACAAATTCTTGTATATCACTAGCTTCGGGCCCTAGTTTCTTTGTTCTTGTCATGAAATTAAGGGTTTAGGCCCCTGGTACAAACAGAGCAGGGGAAGGATGAACCTGGCCTGACTCATGCTGGCACCGGAGAAGCATTTTCTAGTCAATTAAGACCGAATCTCCAAGCCTACTATACGTCCCCACTGGGGTGCAGGACAGAGGAAAAACAAGAAGGTTAAAACCCGGGGAGGGAGCTAGTGATTAATAACATGGTGCTTTGGTTCTGAATACCTGGCGGGGTGGATATGCCGACGTAGTAAACGACCCAAGGTGTGGTAAGTTAAGCTTACCTTAAGCTTAAAGTAATTAAAACTACTATATGGCTCATACATGCGCGTATCTAAATATGCTCTATCCGTTGTCGTTCATTCCTAGCGCAGTGTCTCTTCCAAGCTATCTTTCTTTTTCTGGGTCCGACTACATGAGAACAGATCAGGGAAAATAGGTAGACCTAGGCCTGCATCTGATTATATAAAAGATCGTAGCTATTATTCGCATAACAGATACCATCTTAGTCGGATCCTGGTCCCGCCTGGGGCGGGAGGATAGGTGTGGGGATAGAGGACTGCGGATAGGGAAAGCGAGAACGCAGTGGCACACGGTGTATACCGTCCCGACGAGCCAGGTGGCCAACCAAAGCTCACCAGGGTGGGCACCCCCCGTACCATCCACACTGAGGCATGACGCGGTGAACCCATCTCCCGACAGTACTCCTACCCTCCCGCCCCCCCATATGCGAGAGGCTCAGGTCGGCTACATGGAGGGTAGCGTAAGGCGAGCCCGCGGTCACCCCACCCAAGGTGGGTGGCAGGGGGAGGGAGGTCGACTAGAGGAGTGGCCCACTCGCGATCAGTTGGTCACTACAACCGGCCAGGTGGGACAACCCCCCGAGAAGTCGTGAACCAACCGATAAAGAGACATAAGGCCTATAGGCCTACTGTATCATGCAATTACACGCAAAATAACAAAACTAATTCAGCATAATTAAAATGTAATACATACAATCCTGACGTGAGGAGGGATCGGGAGAGGGTAGTGGAATAAAGAAGAGAGAGAGGGCGGGAAGCAATGAGTCCTCTCGAGCGGCTGGCTTAGCCTTCGCAAATCGGAACGATCTGATCAGGGTCGCCCAGGGAGGCTCTGAGCAGCTAGCTTAACCCGCCAAATATCGGCCTTTATAAATATTATACCCCAATTATAAAAAAACCGCGATCTTTGGCCAGGTAGACCAGGGTGGCTCACGGACCGTCGTGTATAGGCTACGACAAGGGCCGAGGACCCTTCAAACGTAAGCGATCTGGAGAGGAAGTCTCTTATTTATGAGACTAATATACGTAAGTAGAGTATGATTACACTGTCCAACCAATGAATTAGTTTGGAAGACAAACGAAGAGGATGGATAACAGGAATCCCAGGTCTAGGCTACCTTTTCCTTCCGAGAGCATGCGGCTCGTCCTGGTAGGCTAGTATACCCTCGCGTTCAGAACACTAACATATAACGTCAGGTTTAATAATCAATATGTTCTAACATCTGAGGAACTGCTAATCTATCCAAAAAAGCGACTCCAATTAGTATGGGAGACCAATTGGGTGTCGTCGTGAGTGTTACGAAATTCGCGGTAGCAATGCACCAAATGGCTTGCCCGGGGAGCGGCGTCATGCAGGCTCCTGCTAAATAACAAATGTAAATATACTTATAATGAACATCGCTACCCTAGAACATGAAAACTTATAATGAACATCGCTACCCTAAAACATGAAAAAAACATTAATTGCAGTACTCCAACTTAGATACAGCAGTTTCCTGATGCTCAGACATCATGGAATCTTCAAAAAATAATGAAAGAATTCACAGTTGAAACACAACAAGTGCAAACGTTTACAGTGCTATCAAAGGAATAATTCGACAAGACGCTAGGTTGTAGCAGTAGCGGGGGGTGGGGGGTAGATGGGCTAGAACGGCTCCTCCTTGTAGACGAGGGATATTGAGAAAGGAAGAGACTAAATGGCAGGGGACCTCTGATAGTGATTTCACACGCCCCAGTTTCCATACCGACACCCTTAATTAAGGGTGAGTGAGCCAGGAAACTCTGGCATAACCATATAGCTTTTTTCTCTTGTATATTTAGCAATATTTATACCTTAGAAATGAGTGCTATAGGAACATTTCACTGGTCGACACAGGTTAGTCCCAGAAATAATGAAATAATTTCCAATTAAACAGAAGTTAATGAAGGTTTAGCGCATTGCCAACTTACCTCCATGAAGTTTTCAAATTTTTTACTTAAAACATCTTACGTATAGAAAATTGATGCAATCTGGATGTTTGCAGTGTCACTTGTGTAAACAGATGTCCTATTTCCTGTGCTAAATCCACAAAACATTTGTTCCCATAGATGATGGTACACTTTCGTTTACAACATTGGTAAACGATGCTGCTCAAAACCTTGCGAATTTTCGGGAAGAAGAAGAGTGCACTAGATAATATTGAAATAATTAGTTAAATACCAGAATAAGGTTATGAATTATAAATTTATTACGTATTCATGTTAATTCATTTGAAAATATTCATTGTTGAAAAAGTAACCAGATTTCTGAGGCAAATTTCAATGATTTTGCTGTGAACATTAGCTACTATGTATTGTTTGCATTTTCCTTATTATTATTATTATTTTAGGTATATCACATACAGTGTAATATATATTTTATACAGTAATAATGTAAGTTCAGTAATAATTTAAGTTTTGTATAATATACAGGCAGTCCCCTGGTTACGACGGGGGTTCCGTTCTTGAGACACGTCGTAAGTCAAAAATCATCGTAAGCCGGATCATCATCAAAAATCCTAAGAACAACCTTACTTTTTAATGCTTTGGGTCCATTGAAAACTATGTAAAGTGCATTCTTATGGCATTGTTTTTCATCAAAAAAACCTTCAAATATTGATTATTTTGCATTTTTGGTGTCAAATTTCATCTGTCAGATGAGCGTTGTAGGCGTCGTAACCCTGGAACATGCGACGTAACCCTGGAAATAATGTCTGATGAATGTAATTGAAAAGCGTCGTAACCTCGGAACGTCGTAAGCCGAGACCGTCGTCAACGCGGGGACTGCCTGTATTGGTTTTTTTTGAAATACAGGTGGTCCCTGGTTATCGGCTGCTTGGCTGTATGGCGCTTTGGTTTTATGGCAGTTTTCGAAAATATTAATTAAAAAATAAGGTTTCTTATGGTCACATTTGGTTATCAGCGCCATAAGCCACCTGTCTGCTATGGCACGCCATAATGGTTATCAGGGCCGGGCCATAAAGTGAAAAATCGCTGTTAAGCGAAGCATGAAAGTCTAAGGGAGTAAAAATACTTATGGTGCTGATAAACCGCTTATCGGTGCCGTAGAGCGCCTTAAGTATGTTCACTTCCGTAGACTTTCATGCTTCGCTTAATAGCGACTTTTGCTTTATGGCGCCCAACCAGGAACGGAACCCCTGCCGAAAACCGGGGACCACCTGTAATAATTTTAGAATTAGGACCTTTATTGCAGTCCCTTATTACGAGGTCATGGCATCTTGACTGTCCTAGCAGTTCTAGATGAATTGTCATACTCAACTTTCTTGCAGATAATGGTGACTTAAATATGAACACACTACATATCTGAGAAGTTTAACAGTTATTCATGTGATTGTTATTAGCTATTCATTTAATGGTTTTATAATCATAATGCTCACATAATACCTTTATTATTTTACATTTTGTATGTGTGAAATGTTTTGACTGCTGGATTAATGCTGTAGTGTGAGGCAATCGCCTCCGCTCCCTGTGCCACTTGTCTGTTTTTATACCGTAAGAAATTATTGGGGCCAAATTTCCAATGTCCAGAAAATCATGAAGAGGAAAGTTTGAGCATTGAGGCCCATCTATTTTGATTGAGTAAAAGGCAATTGTTCCTACAAGATATACAACCCTCGATCCTTTACATAAGGAATTACTTTCAGAGTAGGCTGGAATCTACGGCTGTTAAATTCTTGAACAGGTGGTTAGTCAGTAACTACCGTCTTCCGATTAAGATGTATGTTTGTGAGCTCTTTCTGACTAGCAGTTAATTATTTTCCCAGTGGGATCTTTAATTTTTTATTTTTGAATAAATATGTATATACTGTGTTTGATATTAATAATTAATTGACTTTAATAATTAATATGCAAACCCACTTTTTGTGATAGCCTTGATAGCTGCCTTTCTACTTAATGTTAAGGGTTGACGGCAAGGGTATGCCAACATCTTTATTAGTACACATTTTTGCCCTTTAAACATTAGGACAAGACATGTATATCCGAAATTTACACTTACGCTTTGGAAATTACCAAGGGGAACTTTGGAGGTTTTCTTCTGGTAATTCATCTTCATCCTTTCGCCTAGCTATTTGACGGAAGATAGCAAGAGGGGGCGTTTGATGTTGGTGTTGAGGGATCTCCTCTCATTTCGGAGGGCGTTGCCCTTGGATGTGAGAGGAGTATCCTTATTACTTTAATTCATATTTTCTTAATTTTACTGGCTTACAGTGGTGATAGTGATTACAGCAGTAGATGGTTGGATATCTCTTCATGTTGGTTATCCTAACCTTGGAATTGTACCTGTGACCCGTAACATGCTGTGCTATCCTGGAGTTTATTATTAACTCTATATTCCTATTCCTGCTGGTAAATATATCTCATCCTGTTGATAAATCTTCAGAATTTGGAGAAGTCGAAGAGGAAGAGAGCTCGTCAAGTGTCATCTTCCTCTTCGGAGTCATTATAATTTTCGTCAGCCTCCACCCCTTTGACTACTAAGGCTCCCTGCTGAAGAAGGAGAAGGTATCCCTCCCTCCCAAGAAGTCTCATCATGGGACTTATAAGGGTCTGCCTTCTCACACTGAGGAGGCAGTTGGGTCTTCCACTGGCTCTTCGTTCCTTCGGGAACAGGAACTGTCACGTTAGTTCCATGTCGGGTGCTTGTTCACGAGTTCCCAGAGTACACGTAAATCTTGTGATTCGCATACCTCCAAGGTTGGTGACGCTGAGTCTGCTCACCATCCTTGGAGGAGTGCTTCTCCACAGGGAGAGCACTCTTCTAAGCCTGTGAACCGATCATCACCACGAGTTGGTGATCGCTCGCAGCATGCTCTGTCCGTTGGTTCTGCTAACAGACCAAGCGTGAACATCAGATCTTCCTACCTGTCCCTTCAACCTCCTTGGGATACACCGGGAGGAGCTAGGCGACCAGGTGGAACCATGGAGAGTGCGCTCCTCACGGTTCGACCACGAGAGCATATGTGCCCTGCACATACTTAGGACCTGAGAGGTCTTATGCTCAATCGGTTTGGGGAAATCCTAGGGGGTCTGCCGAGGCTCTTCCTTCTGAAGGAAGAGGGTCGAGGGAGGGACTCGCCCTGGAGGGACTCGACGGTCCTTCTCCTCAGGACGCAGTCACTCCCGAGATCCAGAGGTGTTTTTGCAGAGGTCATCACGCTGATTCATCAGCACAATGACCTCGGAGAAGGATCGATGGTTGCTCCCTCTGACTGCCATTCACAGTTAGTCATTCTGGGGTCCTAAAGAAGGAAGAACCCAAACTTCTGTGGGGTTTACCTTGGTGTTCCTTGTCCGAGGGTGTGTTGGACCAAGTAAACAATCTTTTCTCAAGAAAAGAGACTCACTGAGGGCCAACAGGTTGGATGGATAGTTGCTTTCCCCTCCTCTACCTCATCATCGGTGCTTCTACTTGCCCTCAGAGAATCCACTGCCTACTAAGCAGGTTGATCCAGAGTTAGTATGCCTAACTCCTGGCATGCAAGAGGCAACGGCATTGGAGGCTACCGCTATGGCAGTCCTCCAGGCCGTCTCCTGTCTGGATCTGAGGTCCCTCACAGTATCCAAGGTCACAGCTTCTTCAGGATCGATAGTTCCCGGAGAAGACTCGGCCTTCGGGAGACTGTCAGTCTGGCGGTAGGGCTATTTCCTACTTGGCCTACCAGACTGCCAACCTGTGGACCAACCTGGTTCTTGGGAGGAGGGAGGCTGTCCTAACAAATATAACCAGGGTGCTAGTGTAGAGTCGGCACTCGGTCTTAGGAATGGACCGTTGCTGGGTTCCTCCTCTCTCTCTTCCCTAGAGATATGGTGGACGCTGAGGTGGACAAGTGGAGAGCTGAAGACAGCGAACATCTTGTCCACCAGGCAGTTGTCAAGACATCCGGGACGTTTCATGGCAACTGTGGCTAGGCCTCAGAGCCAAGCTAGCTCTTCCTCCTCCCCCAAGACTGCCTCTTGGTCAGAAAGGGCACAAGGAAAGACCCTGCCTTCTTCCCTTGGTTCGAGAGAGGAACAACAGCTCCCTTCTCAGCCTCCCTTCTCTCATAGGAAGGGAGGTAAGCACAAAACAGGAAGGGGAAATGCTAGGGACGCATTCATTCCCCCTCAGCTGCTTCCATTAGGGGGGTGGGGGAGGTGCCTGGCAAGCCATTGGGCACATTGCAGCACTACGGAGCCGAGACCTGGGTATTGGATATCCATCGCTTACCCGTATGCTTATTTTTTGTGGGCAGCTTTTGGTTTAGTTATAATGGGAATTAGTCATTAGGCATTTGATGTTTTATTGATGACACAAAGACTGGCCGCTTTGACGACTCACACCTGCTTCATTGTCAGTATTGGCAACTACGCTGCTCCCAAAGTCGATTTCGACTCAGGACTAGTCACTGGTTCACCTGTCCTAATGACTCATGCTTCTTCCATGGTTTGTCTGACATGGAATCAGTCGATGGGTTGTCTGCTTGTCGTCTGACGATTCCATTCTCCATCTACTTTTTGTGTCTCCTTTTTTCTCAGAGTCAGACAGTCACACGAGATCAGGTGACATTCAGTAGCACTGGGGTTCTTGTTGATGACATCGGTTGCGTTGTTATAACCTCTGTTGATCGCTTAACACGAGACCAATTTTGGACTGTCAGGGCACTCATCTTCCCGGGACTGAGTCTCTTTTCGCTCTGTGCTCCTTTCTCTTGGCAGAAAAGCTGGAGTCAGGAGTCATCATGAGACGATATCGCTGCTGGCGATTGGTTTGCGTTGATACAACCCCAATGTTTGCTTAGCATTGAATCACTTAGACAGTCCAGTGCTCATCCTTTGGGTAAGAGTCTCCAATAAAACCCACTCTCCTCTCTCTCTCTCTCTCTCTCTCTCTCTCTCTTGTCGTAAGAAACAGAAACGAGTAAGTAGTTGCTTATGAATGGTTTTGCGGTCGCAGACGTTGGGTTGTGTAGTTACATTCCCAATGATTGCTTAGCATTGAAGCGCTCAGACAATTCAAGTGCTCATCCTTTAGGACAGTCTTCAATTTCCCCCGTGCTCCTCTCTCGGCGCCAGACATTTGTGAGAGAGTAGGTG